>NW_026007837.1:0-3899 GCF_001458135.2 Marmota marmota marmota
GGGAGGGAAAGGGAGAGAGAAAGGAAATTGCATGGTAATGGAAGGAGACCCTCAGGGTTATACAGTGGAGGGGGTAGAGAGATAGGAGGGGAGGGGAGGGGAGAGGTGCGGAGGGGGGAGCGTGGAGGATGGGAAAGGCAGCGGAGCACAACAGACACTAGTATGGCAATATGTAAATCAATGGATGTGTAACTGATGTGATTCTGCAATCTGTGTATGGGGTGAAGGTGGGAGTTCATAACCCACTTGAATCAAAGTGTGGAATATGATATGTCAAGAAATTTGTAATGTTTTGAACAACCCACAATAAAAAATTTAAAAAAAATACCTAATATATATCTGTCAAAACTATAACAAAGGATTTCTTCTAGGTTGAGTGGCACAAGCCTGAAATCCCAAAACTCTGAAGACTCAGGCAAGAGTATTGTGAGTTCTATGCCACCCTCACCAAATGAGTCACTAAAAACCCCAGTGAGAACATATCACTAAGTAACATATAAAATAATTCTGGAAATGTGATTAATTTGTCAGGTGCCCCTGTATTCAATCCCCAGCATGAATAAAAGGGATTTATACCAAAAATGCCATAGTACATGCCTCTAATGCCATCTATTTGGGAGACTAAGGCAAGAAGATTAAAATTTCAGGGTCAGTGTGGGCCACTTGTTGACAACCTGTCTCTATAATAGTTTAAAAAATGGCTGGGGATGTTAATGAGTATAATGGCAACTTTGGTTTAAATCTCAAGAACCACAAAACAGACCAGTTATTTACTTTCAAAAAGTTACACAAATATGTTAAAAATTTATAAGTGTAGCATTAAAATAAAAATTTTGTTCATTAAATAGTACAAAGTTGGGCTGGGGTTGTGGTCAGTGGTAGGTCACTCACCTGGCACATGTGAGGCCCTTGGTTCCATCCTCAGCACCCCATATCAATAAATAAAAACCATAAGGGTATTGTGTCCAGCCACAGCTACATAATAAAATATTTAAAAACAAAACAAAACAACAACAACAAAAAACATATAAAGAGAAGTGACAAAATGGAAAAACACTAATACCCTCACATAAAATTAAGCATGTTTAATAAAAAAGGAAATGATACTTTTGGTTGGAAAAAATGTTCAGAAATTAAAACCTCTCAGCATCTTAACAAATTAGAAAAATACAAACTAAAATCAGATACAAAAAAATTACACAGTATTGATCAGGACAAAGAAATTATCTTGAATTAGAGAAGGAATGTATATTGCTTATATTTTTGTGTGTATTTATTTTATATATATGATATTCGTTAACCAGAAGCATAGCCTATAGAAATTACTGTGCTTCTGAACCCTGATAATATATAGTTACATGATAGCATAAGGTTACGACAATGTTAGCCCATGCAGTTGAAACCAGGGAAATAGGTGCAAAGAAGCGTACATTCAAAATACTATATACTATATAAATTTGAAAACAAAAATTGCTTTTTTGGAATGAGACACATTTTTAGTTTTATTGAATTTGCACCCCCTTTCTCCACAGGAAAGTCTTAACTGGGCTTCTCCAGAAATCTTCACATTGGCTGATTTTAGGACTGTCAGCAAAAGAGTCTCTACAAAAGAGTACAATGTAGATAAACTTCTAATTTTCATGTTTCTCAGTTTTACTTGGCCACTGGCCAGGAAAAAATCAGCACTCTAGGTGATGGACACCCCTTACTAGTTTCTCACAAACATGTATCCAGTAGAGTAGTTTGTAAAAATGTGTAAGCAAAGCCTCTGGCCTTGAGCTGGGGCTTCACACAGATGTCTACGTTTCTAAGAAAAGAGAAGTTACCAATTGGGCTCCATGGTAATAGCGGGAAGGTGAGGAAAGAAAGGGGAGAAAAAGCTCTCTTCTTCTCAGGTACTGTCCTTGAAGGGTTAACTTGCCCAGAAAAGTGAAAGAAAAAAAAAATGCTTTTATGTGACTTCTGCAGTCTGTGAACTTCTGAGCCCCTCCCCTTACATGCTGGGTATAAAACTAAAACTACCTGAATTCAGGGTTCAGGGGATTGATTGATTACAGCAAAAGCTGTGCCCTCTGAGCCTGGCTATATAAAACTGTTTCCTTCTATCTTCTGTGCCTTGCCTTGTCTGTTTCTACAACATCATCATAACCAGTTTAATTGACAGAACAAAATATTACATAAGTATTACATACAAGTGATATCTATGTAACATATCACATGTATAGAAGCTTTCAAATACAATATATGCAACTTATCACAAAACAAAAATTTGAAGAGGACATAAAATGCTCCATTATACATACCATGTGTGTAAATAAAACTCAAAATTACAAAAATATATTTATCTCAGTTCAATATATAATATCACCCCATTAAAATTTTAGTATATTTAAAATGTTTTTCTAAAATCTATCTAGGAAAAAAATATGTAAAGTAGCTCAAAACCTCCAATTTTGAAGCCCAAATAAACTTGCTATTGTTTTGTGACATCAATGCATATTATGAAAATATATGCAATAATACAAACAATGAATTATAAATTAACCAAACATGAATCCATACATATGTCATTTTTTGGCATTGTTAAGAGCAATAGAAAGGCCTAAATAAAACCATCCATACTAAAAATAATATTAGACATGAATGGCGAAATTATCCAATCTGAAGTTGGAATTTGGTATTAGTAGCGAAGTTCACTATTAGAGTGTCTGTGCAGAATGTGCAAGGTACTCAGTTTCAAACTTAGAAACACAATAAAAGGCAGATGTTAAGGGGGGATGATGTTGAAAATAAATCAGAATATTAAAATTCTGCATTCTCCCTCCATCTATAAATACAGTTAATAAAAAGCTACTCATGTTCTGAGTGTCTCATTGACAAAGTTATAAATGAGTAGAAAGACTTAAATGCATTTGACAATTTATAAAATATCTACCATCCATCAGAATGAAAAGCTGGGGTACACTGAATATTAGTCTTGTCTTGAGCAAAGCACTGCATTTGGGACTAAATCCTCATTGGCCAGCATCACCCACAGTAAACAGAAATGTAGAAGTGACATACAAGTGTCTAAGCAACAGAAAATATGGTGATTTCTAGGAGCCATGAAAGCCTCTGCAAGTGTTTTATCAGCTGGGTTCTAGGCAGGATAAATAGCCAAATATCAAAGTAGTTAGTTTATCTCAAAAAGACATTTGCCAATATATTTTCCCAGTGGCTGTTGCTGTCAGAAAATATTCTCCCTAGTTTGTATTGTGGATGTAATAGGGGGAAATACAATAAAAAACTGGTACCCTGAGTGAGATTTTAGCACTTCATGAGAAAAGCCCCAAACCTGCTCACCCCAGTAATCAAGCCAGAACTATCAATTGCTCTAAAAGGAGTTTGCTGTTACACTGAGTTTCTCAACTTGAACATATTTTGTTTAAGTTACTATGTTCTGAAATTCCAAGCTCTGGAAGCAAAGGTGACCGAGCTCATGCAAATCTATATATTGAAAACCAATGAGTGTACATTGTTTTTCTAGCACCTTTATGGACTATGATACCCAATAGTGGTTCAGAAAAGGGGTTAGAAAGAAGAAATCCCTGTTTATTCAAACAAATCTTTGCAGAATACTCCTACTCTGGCTACTTCACATAAACTTGCCTGGGGGATTTAATGCATGAGTCCAATAGATTACCTGCACTCTCTTCAGGGCTCTTAGAATGGCTTTTGGAAAAATCTGAGAGACAGGCATAGTGGCAGAGGCCTGTAATCCCAGAGGTTTAGAATTGTGACTTGAAAGCCAGTCTGTGCATCTTAGTAAGCCTCTAAGCAACTTAGTAAAACCTGTCTCAAAATAAAACATAAAAAGAACTGGGGATGTTGCTCAGTTCCCAGTACCAAACCAAACAAAA
>NW_026007838.1:0-3897 GCF_001458135.2 Marmota marmota marmota
ATATATAATAAATTATAATGCATTCTGCTGTCATATATAACAAATTAAAAGAAAAATAATAATTACATTTCAGTAAATCTATAGAGCTATGCTACATTTTTCTTCTGTACTATTGGTCACATTTTTCATATGCACTAATAAATAATAAGTTATTTAATAAGTGAGCACTTGCAAATTCTCTGTACTGCATCCTAAGGGGCTCGGCTGTAGCTCAGTGGTACAGTGCTTGCCTGGCATGTGTGAGGCACTGGGTTTGGTCCTCATCACCACATTTAAATAAACAAAGGTCCATCACAACTAAAAATAAAAATAAAAATAAGAAAAAAACAAGGATGCTTGAAAATATGGGTAGGTCTTACAGAAAAAAAAAGTTAATAAAGAGTCAATAGAATTAGACTCTGAGTAATATCCACTAAGATTATTGCAGATCATACATTTGTGTGATAAAGATGGTATAAGGACTAGCATGTGTACATTCAGGAAAGTTTTTTAAGTGTGAATAAAATCCATGAAATTATACATTGATGTGTTTATTTTTTGTTCATAAATTAGTTGTAGCTGAATAAATTTGTTGTAATATTCTCTCAATATGTGAAACTACAAAGGATCCATCTTTTTAAGGGCTTACCAGACAAAGAATGGAAGTATTATTCCTTTATTTTCACAGTAAATATATGTGCATATATATTTAAATAAATGTGTAAATATATATTTATAAATATAAGGTAGATTTATATTAATATGTAATAAATTTTTATAAATGTATATATTTGTATTAATTTATATAATTTATTATATATTTGCATTGTATATTTATATGTAGGAAAATCCTGCATAAAGAATTAATTTCGGGGGCCCACCATAGCAGAGAGCTGATGTCACCAGAGTTTGGTGGACGGGATCCCTTCCCAGCCAAATCTGCTTTAGCGGGTGTGTGACTCCCATCCCCACCAGATACATACAGCTGGGAAACCTCAAAAACCTCGGCCCAGAGCTCCGTGGGCGTGACTGTAGGGGCCGAGGGAAGCAGAGGGGACTCCCGACCCCCAACTCCCCCTACCACCAGCGGCAACACCCAAGGCCTAGCCGCCAGTTCCTGGGGGCGTGGCCACCTAAGGGGTCCAGACAAATTAAAGTGATGGTGTGAGTGGGGCCTGGCTGGCTGGCAGGAGGAAGGGGGAGAGGGGCTGGAGAAGAGAAATGGCTCTGGACTAACAGGATTGAAGAGACGCCCAGTAGGGGAAGAGGAGCCGCCTTATAGGGATTGCTGCCAGCATATGGAGGGCAGAAGCTTGGTTCGGAGGGCACAGCTCCGCCTATTGGAAGAGAAGAAAATAGAACTCTAAGACTTCATTTATCTTTTTTTTCCCTTTTCAAATTTTTATTGTTCTTTCCATTCTCCTTTATTCTACCTATCTTTCTATCCCTCTTTCTCTCTAAGGACTCCTTCCTTCCCCTTCCCCTTAACTTTCATCCCAAGCATTACGACTTTCATTACGTGTAATTTTCTAAATGCAAATAGGTGAATGTTCCGAGACTGTCTATAGGGCCCCTAAGTACCTAGCTATTACCAAATACCCTAATCCATTCACCTGTTAATATCCCCCTTCAATAGAGCAATCTTCCAAAGTAGCCAAGAGATACTAACCTTCATACCATCATAGCACCCAACCTAAATATAAAGTCCTAAGACCAAACAACAGATCACTATATGCCTACAGAATCCGTAAGCCATTTATGAATTGAATGAATCAGCTTTAAATTACAATAAAGCCCAACATCTCTAGGCATAGTCTCCCACCACAAAGGAGAGATCACAGAGGTATACAAAACCAAAACAAATTTATAGGAGAAAACAGAAACACAGCAGTTATACAGAGTTGGAAAGTAACGTGAACACCATGAAAAAACAAGGGAAAAGGATTACAAACAAAGCAGGACAACTTAAATTTACAGGAGAACCTAGAGGCATCAGAAAAATGGACAGAGAAAGAACTCAAGGCATACCTGACTCAGATGGAATGGAATCTTAAAGAAGTCATTAGACAGCAAGTCCAAACAATGAAAGAATACTTTGATAATGAATTACATAAGCAGATTCAAGAAGCAAAAAATGAACTCTACCAGGAGATAGAGATTTAAAAAAAAATCAAACAGTAATCCTAGAAATGCAGGAAACCATAAACCAAATCAAAAACTCAAATGAGAGTATTACAAATTGACTAGATCAAATAGAAGTCAGAACATCAGATAATGAAGACAAAGTTTATCAACTCGAAAAGAGTATAGTCAACGCAGAAAGGCTGGTAAGAAACCACGAGCAAAATATCCAAGAGATATGGGATGTCATAAAAAAAACAAATTTAAGAGTCTTTGGGACAGAAGAAGATATAGAAGTCCAAACCAAAGGAATGAGCAATCTGTTGAATGAAATAATCTTAAAAAACTTTCCAGAAATGAAAAATGGAATGGATTGCCAAATTCTGAAAGCCTACAGGACCCCAAACATACAAAACCGCAATAGACCAACTCCAAGACACATTATTATGAAGATATCCAACATACAGAACAAGGAGAGAATATTAAAAGCTACAAGAGAAAGGAGGCAGATTACATTCAGGGGTAAACCAATTAGGTTAATGGCTGATTTTTCATCACAGACATTAAAAGCGAGAAGATCCTGGAACAACGTATTTCAAATGCTGAAAAATAATGGATTCCAACCAAGAATATTGTATCCAGCAAAATTAAGCTTCAGGTTTAACAATGAAATTAAAATATTTCACGATAAAGAAAGTTAAAAGAATTCGCAGCCAGAAAACCAGCACTGCAAAGCATTTTGAGCAAAACACTACAAGAAGAGGAAATGAAAAACAGCACCCAAAACTAACATTGGGAGGTAACTCAGTAAAGGGGGGGGGATAACCAAAGAGGAAAAACAAGCCAAATTAAAATAAATAAATAAATAAACATGACTGGAAGTACAAATCATATATCAATAATAACCCTAAATGTTAATGGCTTAAACTTACCAATCAAGCGACATAGGCTAGTAACTTGGATTACAAAAACAGATCCAACACTATGCTGCCTTCAGGAGACACATCTGACAGGAAAAGAGATACACAGGCTGAAGGTGAAAGGTTGGGAAAAATCATACCACTCATATGGTCCTCCAAAGCAAGCAGGAGTGGCCATACTCAAATCGAATAAAATCAACTTCAAACCTAAGTCAATCAAAAGGGATAAAGAAGGACACCATATACTGTTAAAAGGAACCATTCACCAACAAGACATAACAATTATCAATATGTATGCACCAAATAATGGGGCTGCAACATTCATAAAACAAACTCTCCTCAAGTTCAAGAATCAAATAGACCACAACACAATAAATATGGGTGACTTCAACACACCACTCTCACCATTGGAC
This sequence comes from Marmota marmota marmota, assembly GCF_001458135.2. NCBI lineage: Eukaryota > Metazoa > Chordata > Mammalia > Rodentia > Sciuridae > Marmota > Marmota marmota. The sequence continues at coordinate 3,434 of NW_026007838.1, forward strand.
AGATCCTCCAAACAAAAGTTGAATAAAGAAACTATAGAACTCAATAACACAATCAATAACCTAGACTTAACCGACATATATAGAATACATCCACCATCATCAAGTGGATATATGTTCTCAGCAGCACATGGATCCTTCTCAAAGACAGACCATATATTATGCCATAGGGCAACTCTTAGTAAATATAAAAGTGTGGAGATAATACCATGCATCTTATCTGATCATAATGGAATGAAACTGGAAATCAATGATAAATGAAGGAAGGAAAAATCCTGCATCACCTGGAAAATGAACAATATGTTACTGAATGATCAATGGGTTGCAGAAGACATAAAGGAGGAAATCAAAAAATTCTTAGAGATAAATGAAAATACAGACACAACATATTGGAATCTATGGGACACAATGAAAGCAGTTTTAAGAGGGAAATTCATTGCCTGGAGTTCATTCCTCAAAAAAAAAAA
>NW_026007839.1:0-3896 GCF_001458135.2 Marmota marmota marmota
TATATATATAGTGTCCAAATTTCTGGGAGAGAGAAACACCTCTGGGCCTGTCAGCCATCACCAGAGGAAGGGGTGAAGGAAATCAAACATGCTTTTACATTTCCAATCCTGCAGGTTAAGATTTGCTTCTACATGAAGTGTTTCATGGGCTTCTCAGAAATGCCAAAAACGACTGCCTTAGAAATATTGAAAAGTCCCTCGTGCACGGAATGACAATGAACTTTAGACACCGATAGTTTTGAACCAATATTGTAGTTATGCCTTAGGACTTGGAAAAAAAAAAAAAACAATTTTAATTCTACAGAAGATAATGGGGAGAAAAAGCGAGGACAGAATCGTGCATTCATTTGCACTAACATTGTATGGTTTTCTTTGAATCATCCCTTAAGAGCATTTATTTTTCAGTCTATTGCAAAATTCTTGCTTTACTGCCAAAGAAAACACATTGTAATCATAGATGACTTAACAGTAGGCCGGGTCTTCAATGCAATTATTTAATCACTTATTATTACCCTAGCTTAAAATACCACTCTTCTTCTCCTCTGATACTTTTCTTAAAGCAAAAGTACTTGAAAAGCGTTTTGATTTCTTGTTTTCAACATCAGATTATCACAGGCCTTGTGCAGAGAAACCAACATTATCTTTCCTTTCTGATAGAATGGCAAAGCCACAAAAACCTGCCATTATTTAATTATTTCATTACAGTGTGAAAAACGTCTAACAATTTACTAGCAGATAAAAGAAAAAACCACTTGAAAAGCTAGCTGTTTTACTTATCAAATGGTATAATTCAAACTCTTAAAAAGCTAATGACAAACGTAAATGATATTTCTTGGCTGATGATAGTTCTCCAAAATCCACCTTCTCTGTCTTTCAGTATAAGCAGAAGTTTTTGGTATTGGGGATTGAACTCAGGGGCACTCAACCACTGAGCCCCGTCCCCAGCCCTATTTTGTATTCTATTTAGAGACAGGGTCTCACTGAGTTGCTTAGAGCCTTACTTTTGCTGAGGCTGGCTTTGAACTCATGATCCTCCTACCTCAGCCTCTTGATCCACTAGGATTACAGGCGTGCACCATCATGCGTGGCTGAAAAGAAGTTACCATCTCAACATATATTCTTCCCATCTCCTTTGTTTGCTGTGTAAAGAAAAAAAAATCAATTTGTTTCTTCAGAGTAATTCACATGAATTTTAATTATTCAATATATGAAAATTATGCAAAGAAAATGAAAAGTTTATTCCAAATAAAGCTCTCCCCAGAAATAATTGTTAACATTTGGCACAATTACAGTCCGTCATTCCATGCATATAAATTCAAGAAGATATTTTAACGTGTAGATAGATAGATGCATAGGAGAAAAATTCATTTTATAGAAATGAGATCATGCCATACAAATGACCTCCAACATGAAGATTAAACTGGAGTTCAATTCGACCAAAGGAAGAGTAGAACAAAGTTAAAAAAAAAAAAAAGAAGAAAAGAAGAAACTTTTCAGCTTGTCATATATTATTTGAGACGAAAATTTTTCTAAAAACAATTCTTCTGAGGTTAAAAGATTCAGTGCATAATACTAAGAAGATGCAAAGTGTTCATGCATTTAAAACTTAAATATTACTGTGTGTGTGTCTCTATCTGTATTGTAGACTTTCCGGTGTGAAAGAGAATATTAGCACACATTTCTAACTACATTCCCTGAGTTACTCCATATTTTCTTATGCATTTTGTTATGCTTATACTACTCAGTTTTATAGACTTCACATTTTGCACCTTCTGTTCTATAATTAAAACTAATGAGATTCTCAAGTGTAAGTTTCCTATTTGGATAGACAGTGTGTGCTCTTGATCTTCCTTTATTCTTATGATTTATATACTGGTTCATTTTTAACTGAATGGATTTCATGGATAACTGATCTCTTTAAGAATAGTTGCTCATTCTATCTATCTATGTATCTATCTATCACCAGGTATTGAACCAATGGGCACTTTATTACTGAGCCACATCTCCAACCCTTTTTTATATTTTACTTAGTAGACACAGGGTCTCACTGAATTGTTTAGAGCCTCATGAAGTTGCTGAGGCTGGCTTTGAACTCAAAATCCTCTTGCCTCAGTCTCCTGAACCACTAGATTTACAGGCATGGGCCACCATGCCTGGCCCATGTTATCTTTTATAATTATTATTTTTGAACATTCAAGAGTGTCTTTTCAATGCTGTTATCTTTGAAATGCATCCTGGTGGGTGGTAATACTCATGTTGCCTTATCATTAAAAACATCTGAGGCTTTTCTCCACTGGTTTCTGGGATGGGATGCTAATGGTTAAAATCTTAGATGCATCTGATGCATCTTCTTTTGCTCTTTTGGATGATTTTCACTTTCACCAAGTTCAAGGTTAAATCTCTTCTTGACCTTGAAGACCAGTCCTTCACCAGCACCTATGTGGTGCTGAGTGATCTCTTCCTCAAGTGTTCCTGGAACATGGAGTATACTCCTTTAGTTTGCAGGAAGTTTGATCTTCTGACGCATTTGTTTGATTCTCTAACTCTCTGATAGCAAGGTCTTTATTTGGGGCCGTCTTTATCTTTCTTATTCATTCCATTTCACTCAATTGCTTTATTATCTGTGCTTTTTATGCTGCATTAATTGTAATTACCTTAAATCTTTACATCACTAATTTCACTTTCAGGGTGTATGTCCTTTGTTGCCTGCCTGTTTTGATTGACTTACTAGTTCTTTAAAGACGTTTTCATTGCAAATTTTATTCTTACATTTTCAGCCACCTAATTTATAGACTTATGTTGTTCATGGATTTTTGTTGATGCTAGGATTGCTTGCCTAGCATGTGTGAGGCACTGGGTTCCATCCTCAGCACCCACATAAAAATAAATAAAATAAAAGTGTGTCCATCTACAACTGAAAAAAAAAATTAAAAACAAATACATGTTCTTGCCAGGTACTGTGGTGCATGCTTGTGATCCCAGTGGCTCAGGAGGCTGAGGTAGAAGGATCTCGAGTTCAAAGCCAGCCTCAGCAAAAGTGAGGCCCTAAGCAACTCAGTGAGACCCTGTCTCTAAATAAAATACAAAATAGGGCTGGGGATGGGGCTCAGTAGTCTAGTACCCTTGAGTTTAATCTCTGGTACCCCCCACCCCAAAAGAAAAACCACATGTTCTTATTCTATAGCATGGAAAAACTTTACGTTTCCTAGCTTTCCTTGAGTAATGTTTTATTCTAGATCAGGTAATTTGTGTATACCTGGTTTTCCATGTTTTCTTTTTTATTGTTGCTGTGGATTTGCTTAGTTACAATTCCCTCTCTTTTCCTATTGTTTATCCTTGAAGAGCTGTGTACAGAAATTTTATTGATTCCTTCATGGCAGGGCTATAACTTCCCTTCCATACTACCTAGGACTGTTTTCTCCTTCTTATTTCTAGCTTAGAGAACAGCTACTGGCTCATCAGAACCACATTTTTGTAATATGAGCGAAGGATGGGATGAATCCCCACTGCTTCTCTCTGTTTTGAGAATCTTTAAATGGCTTATAGGAAGATTACTGGTGAAGGGGCCTCAGGTGTATGTCCCTGGGAGATACATCTGCAGTAGTGTCAACATTACTATTCACAATTTTTCACTATACCCTTTTCTCTCCAGAATCCCTCTTCTCTACCATTCTACAAGAAGAAGGGGAAAAAAAATAAGAATTTACATCCCTTATGCATTCCAATCTCTGATCCCCCAACCTAGAGATCGCAGCAAGACTTCCACCAGAACATTGCTATTTCACCAGTAATGCTTACAGGGGTGGGGACAAGATCTGGCATAGAGAATTTTCCATTTTTTGAGTGTGGCCATCCCTGTTCTTCTTATCCATTTTTTGCTGTGTTTTTCTTTTTCT
>NW_026007840.1:0-3896 GCF_001458135.2 Marmota marmota marmota
ATATGAAATGTTTTTTTTCATGTAATCATTGATACGTATTCAGGCTGTATAATGGCCATAGTCTCCACAAGAGAAACCACAAAAAATGCCATTTTACACTTATTAAAATGTTTTGTTGTTATGGATGTTAAAATGTCTAACAATGTCTAACAATGGGCTAAACTATACTAGCAAGATATTTAAGCAGTTTGCAATAATTGGCATATATGACACTAACTGAGATCCCCTATAACCATTAGGCTCAAGGCATTATAGAAAGAACACACAGTAATTTTTTAAAGACCTTTCTACAAAAAAAGAGGGGAGGGGAAACTATACCAAATCCCCTCACAATGCCTTGAACAAAATCTTATTTGCTTTATATTTTCTTTTAATTTCAAAACTTTCTACAGAAATAGCATTAGGCACCCTCACATGGGGCCCTCCAATCTACATATGGCCTTATAAAAGGATTTCATAACAAATGCATGGGATAGTCCAGAGCCCCACCTAACCACAGGTTGAGGGTTTGCCTATATTAACAGGTGCCTTACCCCATCTAGGTACCTGACAGAAAAGTCGAGCCCTGAACCCCCAGAACTACCAACAAAGAAGATAAAGGAACTAACTCTGGAGGAGACATCTTGAAAGCAAACAACTCAACAATGCAATTGTACCTCACATAAATTAACCTGGGATGATACTAAAGGTCTTGTTGACCAAGTCTCCAGATTGATTCCTTTGTCTTGTGGCAAACTCATACATGGGCCTATCATAGTGGTCTTGTTGTGTTCAGTGAAGCCTCCTTTCAGGTAAATTGAGCTCTGATCATTAGACCAACCCTTAGGGCAGTTGCTAATTGGGAAGGGGATTTACTCAAGCTCTTCTCTAATTATTCCATCCTTATTGATCCTGAGTTATCCATTTAGGAAATGACTATATCCTGGAATGCCAGCATTTCCATACCTATTATGCCCATTTGTTTTTTTGTAAGTAGATAATTAAACCTATAATCCAGACAGTCCCCTCTGTTTTGCTTGCGAATGAAACTATTTAGATAACCATAGTAATTCATATGTTGGGCTGTCTCTCAAAATGTTAAGAGACCATAAATTTTTTCAAGAAATCTGTGATAACATCAAGAGGACAAATTTATGAATAATTGGAGTAGATTAAGGCCTTAAAATACAAGAAAAAGAGTTACATGAATCTTTTCAATAAAATTAATACCAAAAAAACCCCAAAACAAAACAAAATAAGAATACAATAAAAATTTAAATATAAGGAGCATATAAAACTTCAAATATACAAAATCACAATATATTTAGAATTCAAGACACATTATAATGAAATCCTTATAGTATAAGGGTAGAATTTTAAAAGCTATAAGAGATAAATGGTTGGTCATATTGCAAGTTAAATCAATTTGGATTTTAACTGATTTCTAAACCTAGGCCCCCAAAAGCCAGAAGAGATAAGAATAATATATACAAAGATAAAAACAAACAAACAAACAACAACACAAAACAAATAAACAAAAAAAAAAACAAGTATACTAAGGAAAAGAAAGTAAACTTCAGATGAAAGATGAAACAAAATCTTTCCATGATAAACATAGGCTAATGGTATTTATATTTAGAAAGGCTGTGCTACAAAACATATTCAATAAAATATTTCATGAAGAAGAAATGAAACCAAACCAGGGAGTAATTATCATAGAAGAATAGTCAATTAAGGGAGAATCAAATCCAATTTAAACCCAAGCAATAAATTAAAATGTTAGAAAACATTTTTTTAATAATAACATTGAATATATGGTCAAACCACTCAATTAAAATACATAGATTGGCAGATTAAATTTAAAAAAAAAGAGACTCACCTGACAAGACATAAACAGACTGAAGGTGAAAGAATGGGAGAAGTCATACCATTCACATGAGTCTTATAATAAGAATGGCTAGCTATTCTCATATATTTTAAGATAGATTTCAAGCCAAAGTTAATCAGAAGATAAAAAAGAAGGGTGCTTAATACTACTTAAGAAAAATCAGACATCAATAAGATAAATGATGAAATATATGGCCCAAACAATGAAACATCTGCATACATCCAAGAATTCTTTTTCAATATTAAGAATAAAATATATCATAATCCATTTTTTTTTAAAAAATGACCTTACCAAGCCCCTCTTACCAATTGTTTATAACCCAAACATAAATTAAATAAGAATTCTATAGTACTAAGAAGTAAAACTAATAATTTGGACCTATTAGACATCTGTAGATTATTTTATCCATCAACAAATGAATTTACTTTCTTCTCAGCAGCACCATGAAATGTTTTTATAAAATAGATAATATTTTAGGTCACAAATAACTTCTTACTAGCTAAAAAAATATATTATTCTATCAGGTCATAATGAAATAAAGATAGAAATCAATGATGAGATAAAAGCCAAGAAAGGCTCTAAAATGTTTGAGTAATGAATAAATAGTAGGAGAAATTTTAAAAATCCAAGAAATAAATGAGAATACTGATAAAACATGTCAGAATCCCTGGAACATTTTAAAGAAAGTTCTAAGTTCTAAAGAAAATTTCATAGCACTGAGCTATACATTAAAATAATAGAAAGATGCCAAGTAAACAATCTAATATTATATGTGAAGGTCTAATAAAAACAAAACAAGATCAAAAAAATTAAAAACACCAAATCATTTGAGGACAGAACATAATTAAAATCAGAGTCAAAATCAAAGAAATTGAGAATAAATAAATACAAAAGATGAACAAAACAAAGAGTTTGTTTTTGAACATATCAGTGACAACAATAAAATTAAAATCGTTTTCCTAACACTTTCAACTAAAAGTTTCCAGTATAAGAATCCATCTACCATGTTCTACTAGACCCTTAAAGAAGAAATAATACCAATCTTTTCAATTTTTGTTCATGAAATAAAAAATGTCAAACGCATCTTAAAAAGCACGTATGACTCTGATACCAAAACCAAAGAAAGATACATCAAGGAAAGAAAGTATTTCCTTAAATCAAGGAAAGAAAACTTTAGACCAATATCCTTGGTGAAAATAAATGCAAAAATCTTTAATTAAACATTAACAAACATATACCAAGAAAATCACATTTAAAAAATGTTGTTCCATGATCAAGTGGGTTTTTATCCCAGGCATGTAAATTTAGTTTAACATAAATGTCAAAGTCAATACATATAATTCACCACATCAATAGACTTAAAGACAAGTATCCCATGATTATGTACATAGAGGCAGGAAAAACTTTTGACAATGTCCAGTACCCATAAAAGTTTCAAATATTAGAGAAACTACATATATAAAGAACTTACACCAACATCATAATAACACTATGAAAATCAGAATTTATATTTCTCAAAATCTGGAAATAGAACAACAATGTAATCCAGTTATTGAGCTCCTCAAGATGTTTCTAAGAGAAACATAAGACCATATTGTATTGTTAGAATTAGGTAAATTTTTGTTAGTTTAATAAAATGCTTTCTTACGCACATTTCCAGTGTATATCTATTTTTTCATGCTTTAATTGGTCTATTATTATACAAAATGATGATTTTTTTGTTACTTTTTTTACTTAAAGATAATATTACAATGTTATTTGGTTGTCATCACTTCCTAATATTTTCCCTTTTCATATAAAAATGAAATTTTCATTTTAAAATTCTTTTAAAAGAATCTTTGTTCCTTTTGAAAATAAATAACTTTATATTTCTATTGACATAATTATAAAAGCATGGAATATAATTTTCTCTAATTCTCTATTTTATCTTTCCCTCTCATATTTTTCCTTTTTATTTCCTCAAGTATTTTTGTTTTTCTATTTACTTATTTTTAATGTACAGATAGTGTCCTGTGCATATATATATATA
>NW_026007841.1:0-3896 GCF_001458135.2 Marmota marmota marmota
GGCATTTATATACAATGGAGTATTACTCTGCATTAAAAAATGACAAAATCATAGAATTTGCAGGGAAATGGATGGCATTAGAGCAGATTATGCTAAGTGAAGCTAGCCAATCCCTAAAAAACAAATGCCAAATGTCTTCTTTGATATAAGGAGAGTAACTAAGAACAGAGTAGGGACGAAGAGCATGAGAAGAAGATTAACATTAAACAGGGATGAGAGGTGGGAGGGAAAGGGAGAGAGAAGGGAAATTGCATGGAAATGGAAGGAGACCCTCAGGGTTATACAAAATTACACACAAGAGGAAGTGAGGGCAAAGGGAAAAATAATACAGGGGGGAGAAATGAATGACAGTAGAGGGGGTAGAGAGAGAAGAGGGGAGGGGAGGGGAGGGGAGATAGTAGAGGATAGGAAAGGCAGCAGAATACAACAGACACTAGTATGGCAATATGTAAATCAATGGATGTGTAACTGATGTGATTCTGCAATCTGTATATGGGGTAAAAATGGGAGTTCATAACCCACTTGAATCAAAGTGTGAAATATGATATATCAAGAACTATATAATGTTTTGAACAACCAACAATAAAAATTAAAAAATAAATAAATAAAATAAAAAAAATTAAAAAGAACAGCCTGGGTAAAGGGTCACATTGAGCTATCCAGAACTTTAAGACTGCCCCTTTTAACAGCTGAACCAGCAGGAACTGCTAGAAGAACTATGCTAGAGGAAATACCTGGTTTTTCACTGCTATATATACCTAATTAAAATAGATAAATTTTCTTAAAAAGGCAATGACCACAAAAGTGGATGATGATTCTGTGTACAAATGATTCTGTACCAGGCCCTCTGCCCCATATCCTAGGTCTCAACTTGGTACCATCACTAGGCAGAAGGCACATTTCCTGGGAAGAGCTGAACTGATTCTACCATACTTCTCCTCGGACCTCTTCCCATGGTAAAGGGGAATTTGGGTAATGTCAGTCTCTACCCTGGAACCCTGAATCTGAATTAACTAATAATAAAATCTCATTGGAAAGGTAAAGAAAGAAAAATAATAAAGTTAAAGACAAATGTCAACAAAGTAGAAGATTCATGACAACATTTTTATTTAAAGAAGAAAGTAAATTTCACTTATTTGGTGATATTTAAAAACAGATAGAAATCACCCCTCACAAAGCCCCTGTAATTATTAGACACTATCAAGAGTGTGTTCATGCAAATTATCAGTGTTTGAAAAATTCAAAACAAAACTACTAAGATTTTAATGTATAATACAATATTCATTAGACCTATGTCTAGGTTCACAATATTGGAAATAAAACCAATTCAGTTGGCCACACACACAAAAATATTTTTTTAAGCAAATAACACTCCAGGAGATTCCAGGAGAACAGTAATTTTTAAAGCTATTTTTAAATATTTGTGAAAATGAAGTTTCAGTACACAAAAATAGGGAAAAAAATGAAAGGCTATGAAGAGCCTTTGGTGAGTCATAGGAAGAAAAGCAAATCCAGCTGCACAAAACCATACACTTTTATCTAGAACTTCTGATAAGTATTAAATCATAAACAACTTTCTGAAGTATTAACATATGATACCCATTTTTAAAACCTACTCTAGAGTAGCTGTATTTGGGAAAACATCCATTAAACTTCTCTTTAAACCACAAACACAAATGAATATTTTGTTTTAAACTAGTGGGCCTCCTCTAAGTTGTTTTTGAAAAAGAAAATTGTGAATCCTGAAGAACAGTAAAGAGAAGACAATTACATAACACAATTTGATGAAAAGTTCTTGTCAATACAATAGTAATAAGTAATCAGTATTGCCTTAAATTATTTTTTATTAAAAAGTTATTTAAATATGTACAAACATAAGGATTTAAAACTATATGGTTATAGTTCTTATACAACTAAAATAAGTGGAAAACAAAAACCTACTCAAATTGGTATTGATTTACTATGACAAATGATGATGCTTGACTGAATCTAAATTACTATTCCAGTGTGCCGCTGGTACTGACTGCCTTGTTGGGGGTAGGTCATTTGGAATATGGGAAGCCTATGGGGGGTGCATTCTCTCACCACTTTCCTCTATTCAGATTTAAGAAACTGTTATTCATACAACACACTGCTCTTATATCTTCTGATTGGATCTAGAAGATTCTCTTTGTTCTTGACAAAGAAATAGATCGGTGAGGGGCACATCACAATCATTATTAATCACTTCAGCAGGAGCAATGGTTACTGAATGGAACCCCTCAACCCAGAAAGCAAAGAGAAGAACCCAGAGGAAGACTGAATCCAAGCTGTGGCCACTAACTCCTCAAAGGGGCAAGGTGATCCTAACAGGCAGCAATATAAATATGTTAGGTATCTTAGGCTTTGTTAGGAAAGGCAGAAATCCCTGTCTATATTTGATTAATTGGACTCAAGAATTCAAATCAACAGGCAACCTGCTAAACAACCTACTAAAAGATTAAAGAACCAAAACAAACTACTCCAAGTCTAATGACCCAATCTGAGATTCAGGAACTCTCACCCAAATCCAAGACCCCTGAATGAAGTACCTTGCATGAAGGGGAGGCCAAATCACTTTTAGAATGTCTTTTTCCCAAGTGGATTTCTGGCCATTCAATCAGGTAATCATGAGGAGGCAAAAGGGAACACCTAATCTTCTTGGTGATTATTACATATTGGCTTTACGCTAACATTAGTTCTTAGAAACTAAGAATGCCACTGGTATATAGGTGGAGTTATATTCAACTTCTTCTCACAGTAGTCATCATGAGAGCCCACACACACATGTGCCAGTTTTCATATATTCCCTGATATTGCCAGAATCTCCACAGAAGCTTCCTGGTTCAAGAGGAAGGACTTATAATAAGAAACATAAAGTACAGGCTGATCAAATTCTCATTCTGTATCAAAATCACTGCATTTCTAGGAGAAATTTTCTAAAGAAAAGGTGAAATGTTGTTACAAAACAAAGGAATAACAAATTCTGAGCAGGGCCCTTCTTGCTTGAACAGCAAATGTACATACTACCCTCCTCTCCCCATTTTCTTACTGTACAGGCAATTTAAAAGATGTTTGAACCTAAAATAATGATGGACTGAGCCTGTGAAAAGCCCCAAAGAATACAGCACCTGTAAGAAGTCCATGGCCATTTCAGTAAGCAACTGAAGTAACTGTTTCCTTTTGAGAAACTGCTGCTGACTTGATACTGAATAGAACATTAAGTGATCATGCAGTCTAGCTTTCCACCATTAGTTGTTATTGGATGCATTTAGTTCTAAATTCTAACAGACCCAAATTCAGGTACAATTAAGTTGTATATCAAATCACTGACAGTCTCTAGGAGTGTTCTCCTGCTAGGTGATTTGTGCCACCTTGCCCTCAATCTGTTTTTATGGCTTCATGAGGACGGTATGACCAGAAAGCTTGAAAAGTGGGAAATGCCTCCCTGGTTTCAGGAAGACCTGCATACTATGTTAGAACCAGCTGTGAGGTAACCTATTAAAACCACTATTGCTACACAACAACCCCAGTCAGGGGTGATCCTGAGAATTAACGAAAAGGAGAAATCCTTTCTACGTGGAGGACATATTGCTACACATATCGTTGCTCACTTTGAATGGGAAAAGGTGGCCTGAAGTCAGGAATTACATGGCAATTTCTGGCATGCCTAACAGACCGCCTGAATGAATGATCAGGATTGAGAGGGAGCATGTTTGGATGATTAGTGAGAGGGTCATTTGGGGCAGGGAAATTTAGATAAATTTCTGGAAATGGGAGAGGACCTGAAACCATCTGTGTTCCTCATGACTACAAAAGTACCCCCACTGAGAAAAGACTCTTTTTTTTTCTTTTTTTTTTTTTTTTTTTTTAATTTT
>NW_026007842.1:0-3894 GCF_001458135.2 Marmota marmota marmota
TGGGGGGGGGGGTCTCTGATTTATATGTGCTACCAAACTAGCAAATACTAGCCCCTTGTAATATCAAAATACCAAAATGAGAATTTAATATATGAATTCCTGCTTAGCCACAAAGAAAATCAAATTGTGAAAACATTAAATAAAATAATTTTTTAAAGATTGCCCATACAATATTCACTCTATTTAGATTGTTTCCATTTCCACTATTTAAGTGAATTGTAATATATGTGCTAAAGTTTTTGTTATCCTATTCTCCTCATAAGCTCTTGCTGTACCATCCTAGAAACAACAAAATAATGTGATTCCCTCCTCTAGGACAGAAGGATATGTTTATAAGTTCCCATTTTGAATATATCTTGGGAAAATACAGTATTTAGCCATATTGAGTAAGAAGATTAGAAAGGTAACAAATAAAAATTCGGGCATAAAATATGCTTTAGATAACCTGTATAGATTAAGTCAAAATATTCAATACAACTTACAGAACACTAGGGGGAGATCGCAGACAAAAATATATATTGATATATATTGGAACACCAGCAGTAAATTGAAGGAATTGATGGGATTCCATGCCCAAATCTTTAACTCTAACCCAGAAAATAGGAGGACCATAATTCCACTAAAGGTAATTCAGAGGAGGACCTATAACAAATGGTGGAAAATGAAAAAAAAAAAAAAAAGAAGAAGTCTTTCATTTCATTTCCCTTAACAATCAAGTACCTTTCATCACTACCATTTTCTTTTCTTCTTGTCTTTGTTATGTACAGTAGCTGCCTACTATCTCAAAATGAATGCCACAATCTTTATCTTTATAAAAAGGATCTGAATCAACACTAGCTCATAATTTAATTTCCTCAATGGCTTATATATAAATGGATCAACAAATAAAATTAAGTATTATTTAAAGTATCTCTAAGTATGAGCACTTGTTATTTGATCTTAATCTAACAAACCATAGTTAATACTAGATCTATTTTATTCAATAATAAACTATCTTTAAATTTTTATTTTTCAGTGTTTTATTTTTTATGATTTATTTTATGTGCAAATGTATATTATTTAATTAACCTAAGATACTAATTTTTCTGCACACACAAAGATTTGCCTCTGTTAAGCTCTTGCTTTAAAAAGCTGAAAATTATTGGGTAGCTAACTCTGAATGATGCACTATTTGAAAACACCACTAGATGACAACCTTGTTTCACAAGAAAGTATTATCATACTCTACTGTTGTATGCCAAGATCCCAAAGATGTACCAAACTAGCTTAGAGGTTTCTGACATTTGTTTTCTTGCAGTGGGAGTTGAAAAGAAGGTCTGATGAAGAAAACAGACTTATAATTTTTGGATTTGTGTTTGACATAAAAATCAGTCATTGTTTAAAAAAAAAAAAAAAAAAAAAAAAAAAAAAAAAACTCATCTAGTAACATTCTACACATATCTCCCCAAAAGAAAAAAAAAAAAAATCAAAATACAATTTTCTCTCCTTTCCCACGTTCACCCTTTGGAAATACAGAAATAATAAAATAAGGCACACAAATTATTAAATTATTAGAGACTACTCTTTTTGCTGGAAAACAATTACAAATACTATTTTCAATATTATTTTAATCATTACTTTTCTCTGACACCTAATAAGCATGAAAATTTTAAGATAAAAAACACAAAACAATGATAGATAACAATAAATCACAGACTTCTAATTATTCTGACACATATTCAAAATATTAAAATATTTTCCCCAGACATAAATCAACCCATGAAGAATTAACCCTGGAATGCTTATTTGGCATAAAAAAAAATACAGCTGAACAAATAACTCATAAATCATTCCTTTGAAATTCCATAATTGATATTTTACAAAGTACAGTGCAGTAGTAACATAATTGTTATTCATTTTTGCAAACCAAGCTCCCATGTGAATTTAAAAATATTAATGAATGTTTGGATATTTTTACTTTCACTGGGGTTAATATTTATACTCTTCCTGTTATTGTTTTCATACTTTAATTCAGAAGCAGAGCTGGTTATTTTTTAAATCTTACATCTTAAATCAGAATTTAAGATGTAAGATTACTTGATATTTCTGTCATCTCTTTTCTCAGCAAAACAGTGATAGCTATGAAACCACACTTCAGGTCAAAAGGCTCACCTAAAGCCTCATGCACAAAGTACAATGCACACTGCACAATCTACACAAGTGGAATGTTATCATACTATTTTTGGAAGCTAAGACCCTGAAGAGTACCAAACTATTTCAAACTATTTTTGGCATTTGTTCTGTTGTGGTGGTTGTAAAATACAAATAATAAAGAAATAGACTATTGTGATTTTGTATGCTTAGTGCACATTGCACAATATTCACTGCACAAGGAACACTGACTAGTACATTACAGCATTAGTGACTACAAAGTCCATGCCCAAGACCCCCCAAGGTAAGACCTCCCAGGATTAACCCCAAGGAGAATGCACACTGAGTTAAGACTACATAAGAAATGCTATTTAGAAATGTAAGATATCATAAAAATTGGAAGGCATTTTTATGAGTAGCTTGGAGTTTTCATCTGATCTGTATTTTTTAGTGAGAGAGAAAGAGATGTAAATCTCAATTATTCCCTTTAATACAAGTAGGAAATCAATTTATTTAATACAAGTAGGAAGTCAATTGACTAAGAAGTCAATTTATTTCATCTTTGAACCTCAGTACCCCTCCCCAACAAAAAGAAAATGGAAATAATACTGAAAATACTTGATCTACAGAATTGTTCTAAAAAATTGAAACAGTATGAAGTACCTAACATATATTTGGTAGATTAGATGCTAAATAAGTATTAGTTTTCTTCCTTCTAAAACACTATATGCTATTTATTCTAGAAAATATTCAAAGTATAGCAATACCCTCCCCCCAAATCCTCTGAGTTCTGATGAGAAAGGTAAAGAATAAAATTTGCCTAACAATGAAGGAAATTCTTCAAATCTACAAACAATAGTCAAAAGTGTATATGGCTCTAATGTGCTATTCACATAGAGTTCATTGTGAACACAAGACAACCATCAGCTAAACGGAAAAAATTGAAATAATTTATTCAAATCTTTTAAATTTACATGTGTGGACAGATAATAACATAGTGTTTTAGTAAGAAAAAATAATATTATTCCATTATACTGTGCAACTAACTGCTTCTGCCCCAAACAAAATTTCCAATGCAAAATAAATTGCCATCATTTTTACCCAACCTGCCATTTTGTCAAGACTTAAAACAATGGGGTGGGGACAAAGATGGTGAAGTAGAAGAAGTCGGCACTTACCTCATTCTCTATGGTTTAGAAATAAAGCAGCAAAGGATGTCCAATAATGAACAAAGACTCAGAGACACCCAGAAATTCTGGTCTTTCAAACAAAGGACAAGAAAGTGTATACTGGCACCAAACCAGTGGTGGTGGCAATGGAGCTGGGTCACCAGAGGAGGGATAACACAAAGAGAAACACAGTTGCGACACTTGGCATGGAAACGCGTTCAGAATAGAAAGGCAATCTGACCTTAGCTGATTCTGAGGCTGCACAGCAAACTGGCACCTAAAAAGTGCTCAGTGTTTCTCAATTTGTCAAAGAGCTGAGGTGAGAAGCCACCTTGGGAACACCACTCTAGGGCTTGCTACTGTGAGAACTCTACAGATTACAGCAAATATTGCCACAATGTTTCAGCAGGTACCTATCACGTGGACCAGAGTGCATCTTGTGGAACACAATTCAAACGGGCAAAGAAAAGTTTGTATCAGGCTGGGATTAGCAGGGGCAGGAACCAGGTTCGATTCTAGCACCGCATAAAAATAAAGGCATTGTGTTGTGTCCATCTACAAAAAAGATATCCCCCCGTCTCTCCCCTTTAAAAAA
>NW_026007843.1:0-3894 GCF_001458135.2 Marmota marmota marmota
CCCTTTGGTTACATTATTTTTGAGTTGATAACTTTAATTTCTCATGTTTCATTGTGGAATGGTAGTTGTTGGGGTTTTTGGATGAGATTAAAGGGAATTTGAAAAATGTTTTTATTAGTGCATTATAGTTATATATTTCTTCCATTTCAATCTATGTACTTCTACCTTCCCTCCCTTTTCCCTTCACCTGCTCCTTTTCCTCACTTTGGTACTCTTTTATTTATTTTTTTTAAGTTGGTGGTTCACAAATATACATAAAGATATGTTCATGGCATGGTTTGTCAATTTTATTCCACTATTTCTCCCTTTTCCCATCTGTCCTCCCTCCCTCTCAGTCCCCTACCTCACTCCACTGATCTGCTTTCTATTTTCTATCTTCTACCCTCATTTGTTTTCCATATTTCCTTCTAGCTTCCACACATGAGAGAAAATATTTGGCCTTTGACTTTCTGAATCTGGCTTATTTCACTTAGCATGATATCTCCAGTTCCATCCACTTAACTAGCAAATACCACAATTTTATTCTTCTTTATGGCTGAGTAAAACTCCATTGTGAATATATACCACATTTTATTTATCAGTTTTTCTGTTACATACCTTTTCTAGTCCCATAACTTAAAAAGGGGTATAAAGTTTCAGTTTAGAAAGGTGAAGAATTTCTGTGAATGGATCTTGGTGATAGTTTCCTATCAATATGAATGCAATTAATACCATCAAACTGTGAATTAAACCATGGTTGAAATGATAAATTTTTATTATGTGCATTTTACCACAGCAGAGAGTATAAATAAAAATCAGATGGCTCATAAATTTTAAAAAGTTATTTCTATGGATATGCTAAAGAAAAAGCCGAAAGAGAAGGGTATAGGTAAATATGATTCATCCTGAGACATATTTTTGAATTCACATCACTCCAGACTCCAGGGCATTTGAAAATTGTATTCATTATTAAGCTCAAATTTTCCCATTGTAATGAAATTCTTTATTTGAATAACACCATAATAACCTAGTGTTCATTAAGTGCCAAGGTTCCATTAGGTGACAAACATGGCCTGGAGATGAGTGTATTCTCTCCACTTTGAGTAATGAGTATAAGCAGAGAGGTGGAGAGATTTATATACTTACTGCACATAGAAGCAGGTGATCGATATGGGACTAAAATGTTCATTTTCTCATTTCCATTGTATGCCATTCTCTCTTTTAGTGGTACAAAATAGAAATATTATTCATAACACCAGATAAAATTTCTTGGTGATTTGTTATGGCATGATTATTACTGTACAGACTACAATGATGTTTCAATAGTAGAACTTCAGAATATGAGAATGTTTTTAATAATGACTGATTTTTCCTTTGGACAACAAATATACATGTCTAATAGTAAAGATGAATATCCATCAATTGTTGGAAGTCAAACAAATATAGTCCACCCTCATAACATATAAAAATTCTTTAGTGTGATATAGAGAAAGGCAGGACCTTTCAAGGATTGTTGTAATAATAAACTGACACATTGAATGATGTTGCTCCCTCCAGTTAAAGTCTGTGTTTTTGTTAAAGCGTCTGTTGTAAAGGATGTACTTCAAAGACAGGATCAAATCCATCTGTTGATGTAAACAAGACATTTCAGGGCCATATGTATTGTGTTGTAAACTACTTAGGTGAGCTTACTCTTTTGTGTAAGGGACTATTTGGTGACCTTTCCCATAAAAGCCCTAGGTTGGGTGAATATCCATGTATTGACACTTCCACTCAGTGTTTGTCCTCTGCAGTTCCCAGGATCACACCACTTTGAGAGATGACACTAAACCCGTAAGTACAATCACTTCAGAGAAAAGCCACATACTATTCAACCTTCA
Organism: Marmota marmota marmota; assembly: GCF_001458135.2. Lineage (NCBI taxonomy): Eukaryota > Metazoa > Chordata > Mammalia > Rodentia > Sciuridae > Marmota > Marmota marmota. The sequence continues at coordinate 1,860 of NW_026007843.1, forward strand.
GAAAAACAAAAACTTGTTGTTGGTGTTCTCCACAGTTCCTCTAATCCAGATATAAACTTGTAGTAGTACTCTGGAATAGGTTGAAAAGTTAATTATTAAAGATGATAAAATTGCTATCACATTATATAAAGTGTTAAAGGGGAAGAGAGAAAAATTGGGCAAAAGAAGAGAAAAGACAGAAAAGAATAATATAAACCAAGGTAAAAAAAGAAGAAAAAGATGAATGGGGGGCAAAATTTGAGGTAGTAGCAGGTAATGTAAGAGGAAAAGAGGGGCTAAGAGGAGTGGGTGTATGGAATGATTCCACTCAATGCTTTAGAACATAGAAAAATACAATCAAATAGGTCAGGGACACAATATTGAATATGAGGGTAACAACTATCAAATCAAAATGAATAATATAAGTATGGTCAAAGTTGATGTTAGAGCTGTTTATAGTAAACTGTGCGAAGGAGAAGGTAATTCATATTGAGTTTTATTGTTCTGGACTTCATCAGGATTTGGGCCATTAGAAGATGTCCATTACTCTTCAGCTTTTTATTCCCCAAAGGTGCCAGGGCACAGGAGCCACTCTCATGGTTGCTATGGACCCCTCATCACCCAGTTCACAGTTTTCCTTTGTCAGTCCAGGGGCCTGAGGCTGGATGCTCAGAGGGTGCTGTGCTGCCCCTGATGGCTCTTTCTACTGGGTGCAGGATTATAGGATGCAGGAATAAAGGCTGTTGCTCTGAATGCAGTGGGACACCATCCACTGTTCCCCTCCTCAGGGCCCTCTTCAAATTGGCATAGAACCTGGTGGCTCTCTGCAAGCTCAGGACCTGTGGTTGTGGGCTCTCCATGGTAGTCTGTGGTGTAGAAATGTCCCTGCCCTGACCAAAGCAGATCACCCGCGCTGTGGCCTGTGCCTGCAAATCTTGGGTGTAGTGCCCTCTTCTGCCTGGGACTGAGTCAGCTGTCCTGTCAAGGACAACTACCAGGGGTTGTGCATCTCAGGCATCAACTCCTATCTCTTCCCAAGCTGCTGCAGAGGTCGTGTGAAGCTCTGGGTTAGGTTAGCCATTCCTGGAGTGACCAGCTCTCAGATACCCACTCTGCTATCCACAGTGAGTGGGAGGGATTTGCAGCAACTTTCATCTAGTAGCCATTTCTCTACAAATTCCTTCCAGACAGATGATTGAGATGTTCCACTGCAGAGGTTCTCCCTCTGGTTTTATTTGTTGCTATCTGAAGGTGGGGAGAAGCTATGTTGACTTAATTCCTTCTAGGAATGTTGACCAGCTGTGAATTCCACAAAATGACTTCCATGCCCAGCATGGCTTTCAGCTCACAATATGGGTTAAACTGCTGTCCTCCACTGCTTCTGCCATGCTTTGATTTGGTCTTCTTTTCTTTCTGCCTCTTATTAAGGAGGTGAGTTTATGTGCTGTTCCTCTTTCTTTCTCTCTCTGTTGTCCCTCTCCCTGATACGGGTTTGTGATTAAGCAACTCTGTCCTTGTCTTTTTCTGCAATAACCAAACTTCAAGTCTCTCCAAACCTCAGACTGTTCAGTATTGACTCTTAGAGCATTTTTCTGGTCAGCTGTTTATTCTCTGCCTCCTTTCTGGATTGTGGAAGGGTCAGGGTTCATAATCTACCCCTGCTTTATAGTGAGATTTAATAGGTTGATAAAAATAAGCCTATATTAAATGAAAAATTTAAGATTTTTTTTCTTATAATTTCATTATGTTTTACTCATTGACAGGTAAGTGTAGTGTGTACCGATACCACATTTGTAGATTGTAATGTTGTATGTTATTTTAGTCAGGTTTTTTGCTGCTGTGACTGAAAGACCTGACAGGTACAACTGTACAGGAGTAAAGTTATTCAAGGGCTTATGGTTTCAGAGGTCTCAGTTTACAGAAGCCTGGCACCATTCCTTGGGGTTCAAGGTGAGGCTGAACATCATGGTAGAAGAGGGAGGGAAGCAGCTCACATGATGATCAGAAAGCAGAGAGGGAGAGATATCTCCATTTGCCAGATACAAATATACACCCC
>NW_026007844.1:0-3893 GCF_001458135.2 Marmota marmota marmota
ATATACCTTATAAAGGCAACATAAAATGACTTACGTACATATCATAATATAGAATTTATGGTAGCTTATAATTATAGGTATTTAGTTATATGAGCATTTACTCCCTGCTGAAGAGCATTTATGGTTCAAGGACAGATCCTCTGTTTCTACACTAATATCAATCATTCTTCCAACCATAGGAAAGTTCATTACTGAATTCTCATTCTGTGTCATATGGTCAAGTATTAATGAAAGACAAGGGAATGCCGTTCAACTGTAATTGAGATGCTCATATAGTTTTAAGAATTTCATTAAATTCATGTCACTCTACTAAAATCATTTTTAAAGAATGGTTTATAAGTATGAAGAAGGAGTGATTCAAAATCTTATTTTATTACATCTACAATAGAAACATACCTTGATGTTTTTGATTCAGATACGTGGTCAAATGTTTATATTTTCCATTGGGTAGAGTTATTTAATTTTCCATACAAATTCACAAAACATTTGCTTACTGTACCCTGTCAGAAAATATATTTAGAGGTAAAAGTATCTGTTATTTAAAAACTGTGTAGTGAATATGGCTCTCAAAATATCAGTGGAAAACATACTTATGATTTGTCTTGAGAAAAATATCACTTAATATTAAAACAACAGTTGCAAGATAATAATTGGAACAGCTCAGTGAAATTTCCCACAGGTGGTTAACAAGTCACAATATATACACACCAATATAGCTGAGAAGGATATGAGTTGGTTCCAAAATGCATTTATAACTTGAAGCTTTTAATTTAAATTTTCCTTCTCTTCAAATCAAGTAGCCCAGCCTGAAGAACTCTCCAAATCATTTGAGATAAGCTTATGCATATTAAATAAGAATATATCCTGGAGGATCTAATGGATCAAATTTATAGTCTCAATCAATTTTTTCCAATTTGACTTTGAAGAGAAACTCAACATTGAAGCAAAACCAGTATAAATGAAAATGTAAATCTTAATATATAAAATTGAGATACATTAAGTTCCACTTCAAAATAGCCTTAAAACCTGGAAAAGAATAAACTGAAAAAAAAACAAAAGCTCAAAATTTTGATTAAAAAGTATCTCCTTCCCTGTTAATAATTATCTATTAATATGACTAATATACCATACAACAATTTTAAGAAGGAAAGTTTATTTTTGCTTACATTTTCAAAACCTTCAGTACATGGTTGGCAAACACCACTGCTTTGGGCTCAAGGTCAAATAGAAAATCTTGGCCAAAGTTGGAGAAGAACATAGAGATTGAGGCTAATGGTGTCAAAACCAGCTCTGCAAGACATATTATAATCAAAGGACCTAACAATGGAAATAAAGAAAAATAGTAAAAGATACACATGAAAAACATTAGGTCACATTTATATAAAATTATATTTGTTTGTATAAATTTAATTATATTTACATTTATAAGCTTCACTTCAAACTTCTCACCTCAGACTCTAAAATCAAGGGGGTTTGGCATAAAGTATTCCAAGCTTTGAAAGTATATACTTACCAACCAAGACTGCTATGTCCAGCAAAGTTATGAATGGAACAAGGAATGACATGATCAGTGACATAATCAGACACAGAATGCAAAGGGTTGAATGTTTTATACCCTATGAAAAAGCTAGAGAGAGAAATGAAGAACAAACAGGGATCACATAAAAATAGAAAGAAGATCACACAGTGATGAGCCACCTGACTGGTTACAGAGGGTAAAGCAGTAGCTACAGGATGAAATGTACTTTGGAATATATAAAAATGCCCTGAAGTTTCTGAGAATTCTCTCTCAATGAGGAATAAAATTAAAACAATATTTATGCCCTAAAAAACATCATATGATTTAATTGCCAGAGGAAAGAAACATTGCACATGTATCAACTGAGGCTATGGAGAGAGTTCATTCATAAGTCGCCAGAAGGCAGTACAGAGTGCAGTGAGTGAGTGGAGGGCTACTGGCACTCTCTCAGAAGAATGCCAGAACTCCTCACTTTCTTCACTTCAGTCATGGTTTTCACATCTATTGGTAGATTGTTGGGTTTTGAAATGTCTATCCCAAGTACAATATCAATAACCATATTGCCATCTTTGTTTTTGCTCAAATTCTGCTGTATGTCACAGCTTCCTTCCTCAAATATCCTCAATTCCATGTTCAAAGGCTGGTTCTCCAATACAGATGCAAGTACACAGTCTGCTCTGATCAGCTACTGATGCACCAGGACCAACAACAAAATGTCTTGACTAGCAAACTGTACTGCAGGAACTTCCACATATCCAAACAGAGCTACCAAAGAGGCACATATTGATAATGGTCCATGAGCAGAATGCTGATGTCACCAGCAGCAGAGTTGATGTTCCTGGAAAATGGGGTGCATGGTGTTAGCCAAAGACCAATCACCAGACAATTCTACTTTTTCAAAAATACAAAGACCCCATCCATTCACAGCGTCTACTTCCTTGGTCAGAACAACTTCCTGTTCTCTCAACCCCAAACCTCAATATATGAGTAAGTCAGACTAGCACTAAGCATCTGTTTCTTTCTTTTTAAAAAAAATTTTTTTTTACTTGTAGTTGCACACAATACCTTTATTTCACTTATTTATTTTTATGTGGTGCTGAGGATCGAACCCAGGGTCTCACATGTGCAAGGCGAGTGCTCTACCGCTGAGCCACAACCCCAGCCCCTATGCATCTGTTTCTTAACAACACTGATCTTAGATATTGGTCTTTCCTTTTTCTCTTTCTACTTGTGATTTTGAGAAGGTCCACTTCACGGTGCTGATCAACCTCACTTGCTTCAGGCATACACCTGAGCTCCCAGAGAAGCAACCTGTGAAATTTGAGGAAGGGGCCTACACTGCAGGGTCTCTTAGAAGATCCAGACACTATTCTAGCTCCTGTGATATCTTGCTTCTCAATTGCTGGGCCTCCCTGATCCAAGCCAGCTGCCAGCATTGAGGGTTCCTTCTTCCCTTCAAGCACAAAAATGGAAGAGGCTTTGCTCCTGGAGTTGTAGGTCTCACCAAGATAGGATCCTCCATCTTGGCATGCTGTGGTTTTGGGGGGTTCAGGGTACAAGTGCAACACACTGGCATTTACACCAGGACACCTGGATATTCAGCTTTTCAGTGGCAAGGTAGTTTTTAAGATGGGTGAGCTTAAAACATTGAATGGGACAGACAGCAAAGTTACTGAGTACTCAGCTTGCACAACTTGATGACAAATGTCAGTGGAAAGACACTGTTTATTGGCAAAAGTAAAATAAAATTCAAAGTACCAGAAGAGATATAAAAAGAGCTTTGGGCAAGGTAAGCTTGTTTTAAATTATAGGAGTCACTGGTATACAAAACAATGAAACCCTACCAACCAGCTATGACCTATTGACTATGGTGAAAAAGTCACAAGTTTGCAGGAGACTCATTGAGGAAAAAAAAAGTGCTAAATGTTTTTCAGAACCTGGATTTCATATTTGGTATTTCAATATGCTTAATAACAAAAGGAAGTTTCTCTCTAACCAATGCCCACAATCAGTCACCATAAAATACTTCCTCCTCCATGTAATAACCCTACCTCACCCCCAGGTACAGGCCCTACATCCTTGAGGACACACATCCTTACTGGTGTGTGTCCCCAGGCTTGGCATTCTCTAATCTCTTCAAAGATCAATCAGCCAATGTCCAGACCCAAACTGCTACTCCTCAGCCAGTTGCCCCTGCACTGCCTCCCACTGCTTCCCCTCCCAGGACTCCCAGCCTAATCCCCACAAGAACCCTGTCCTGACAGGGCCCTGAATTCTATCAATTCCCCTTTCTGGAAGCTCCCACTGCCTCCCACTTTCCTGCTGCTCACTAATACCTAGACACACATCCCAGGGCTTCCAGGCATCCAAAGCA
>NW_026007845.1:0-3892 GCF_001458135.2 Marmota marmota marmota
CTACATTGAGGTTGACTTTGTTTTTTACTAACTTTTCTATATGAGAGAAAACATGGTACTTTTATTTCTGTGTCTAGCTTATTTCACTTAATATAATGTCCTCTGGTTCCATCCATTTTAAGGCATGCATCTATGAAAAGGTTGGTCCAGATCAATTAGCAGTACCTATGAAGAAATTATTTCTGAATGTTCCAACATAACCCCAAACCCAAAATGGCAGACATCACAACATGACAGTTTGGGGTAAAAGGGTGGGAAAGCTGATGATGAGACACCCTGTCTTTATCCCCTCTTTCTACACGGTTACCTTTCAGAAGGGCAATGTGCATGATGTCCTGTGCCAGAGGATTATGTGACTGCATGGCATACTGGCATATTGCTGCTGCCATCCTCACATTGGTATTCTTGTCACAAAGAGCAGCCTTCAGGGCAGGCTGTAGAACCTCTGGCACATCTGGGACAGAGGGGGCTTTCACAGTTTCCTTGTCTGTAACCAAAAGAGAGCCAGGTAAAAGTAGTAGCTCTTTGCTTTTCACTCCAGCACAGCTTCCTTCCTAGCCACATGGTGTTCTGCCTCAGCACAAGTTGCAGATGCTTGCTGGTACTTAATTGTTTTGCTGGGCCTGTGATGGGCAGGACACTGTCATGCCAGCTCTTTCGCCTTTATTTTATATATCTTTTTTTTTTAGAGAAAGAGAATTTTAATATTTATTTTTTAGTTTTCGGCAGACACAACATCTTTGTTTGTATGTGGTGCTGAGGATCGAACCTGGGCCGCACGCATGCCAGGCGAGAGCGCTACCACTTGAGCCACATCCCCAGCCCTCCTTCGCCTTTATTATCTGGGCTCTAAAGTTCCACGCCAAAGAATGTTTCCATCTAGGCTGTGGTGACCTTTACCATTAGCTTTAGTAACAAGAATCAACTTATTTTACCCCATGAGACTTTATATATATATGTATATTAATTTTTAATTGTAGATGGACACAATACCTTTATTTATGTGGTGCTGAGGAACAAACCCAGTACTCATGTAAGGCAAGTGCTCTACCAATAAGCCACAACCCTAGCCCTATATTTTTAATTATAGCAATTATACTTAGGCAGTGCTTTGCCATTTATTTACATAGTGTTTTTACACCATCTCATTCAGTACTTCAACCCTGGTTGAAGTAGGCAAGGGAGGTATCACTGCAGAACTCACCAGGAATCTTGGGTTTAACTATAAACATTCAACTTCACAAAACTTTCATAGGCCACACATGGCACTATTCTTCAGGAGGATATGGAAACGAGCACAGTTTGTCAATAGGGTAGCAGTGTTTGGCATTCCTTTTGGTTGGAGTTCTTGAGATTGCATATCATTCCGTGAAGTGCTCTGAGGGAAGCTTAGGGTACACTTTTGCTCCACAGACACTATTATCTCTTCTAATAACTCTATAGATGGAATTCTAGGATCCACAAAGGGCATGCCTGTGATGCATTACAGCATCCAGGGAGGCCCAAAGCATGGTGTCCCTATCAGGTACTTATATTTCATTTATAGTTCTTCCTAGTCCCAGTGAACCATCACCAGGCTTCATTTCATCATAAACAATTTTACCTATAAAGATAGTTTGTAGCTCGGTGGAAGCTACTTAACCTATGCAAGGCTCTGGTTTTCATCTCCAGCACCACAAATTAAAAAATGATCTTATCAGGGGAGCAGGTGGGCACTTAAGCTCAAATAAGGGGGAAGAGCTTTGTTACCCCTTTGTCCACATTTTTTAGATGAGGAAGTTGAAGCTCAGAGAGGTTAGCTGACTTTCCAAGAAGTGTCAGAGCTGAGCCTGTGACTCAGATTTTAGGATTTCTAATGTGTCTTTATCATTAATGCCATGGACCAATATGCCATCTGTTAAGAACAGACTACAATTGGGTTGAGCACCTTTGATCCCTAAATCTGAAATACTCCAAATTTGGAAACTGAGCAATGACATGACAAAAGGAAATTTCCACACCTGACCTCATATTATGGGTTTCAACAAAATGCAGGTATATTAAAATGATTGTATAATACTACCCTCAGGCTATGTGTATAAGGTGCATTTAAAACACAAATGAATTCCATGTTTTAGCTTGGAGTTCATATATAATGAGATATCTTGGGTTTATCTCCAGATTTGCAAATATTTCAAAGTCTGAAAAAAGTCCAAAAAACGTATGGTCCTAACCTATAGATGTGTATTTTAGGTGAGCAAACAGAAGTTAATTGAGTATTCGAAAAATAAGCTAAGTTTCTCTGGGAAGTTAACAAGAGAAATCAAAATCTAGACACTGGAAATATGTGAAAGGGATCACCTGAAAGGCACACTTCTGAGAAAGACAAAGGTGTTCTTTGTACAGTTAGTGATGAAGAATCTTCACTGGGGGCTCCATAAGAGTCTACTTCTAGTAAAATTGTATCTGTTTTCCTCAAGTCTATTTCACAGTGTTGCACAGTGATGAAACTGAGTAATTGCCCATCTCTCAGAACATATATATCTGTTGTTGACACATGACTGTATGTGGAAGATTTGGGTATAAGCTTATAATATTGATTGCTGCTCATTGAAGGGTTTATATGCCAGGCACTGAAAATGTGTCATCCCGTTTAATACTCAAGGAAATAAGCAGATAGAGTAAGAATGTGTATGTGTGGAAGTAGATAGCTGGGACAGTGAGCCAAGTCTGGATGGTAGGCAGGGAAGGCTCCTCGGGGAAGTGTCTTAGCTGAAAACTGAAGGGTCACTAGAGCATTTTATCAGGTGAGGAGACAGTTTTCCAGCAGAGGGAGCAACAAATTTGAAAACCTGGAGGGAAAATGCTCGGGTCTGGAACTCAGCATGAAAGAAGTGAGTGAAACTTTAAAAATCTGACAGGTTTGTAGAAGTAAATTTAGCACCTGCTCTTAAGGAATTCCTTTTCTGGTAGGGATAGCAGAAATGTAATCAGATGAATATGACCCAGGGTTAAATATGAGGACAGAAGTGGGCCTAGGATACCACCACAGCGAAGAAGGGGCAAACAAACCATGTAGGCTTTGTGTCAAGAGAGGATAATTGGCTGGGCACAGAGACGCTCACCTGTAATTCCAGTGGCTCTGGAGGCTGAGGCAGCAGGATCATGAACTCAAAACTAGCCTCAGCAAAACCGAGGCACCAAGCAACTCAGTGAGACCCTGTCTCTAAAATAAAATACGAAAGAGGGCTGGGAATGTGGCTTAGTAGCCAAGTGCTCCTGAGTTCAATCCCTGGTAACCCCCTACACACATACACACACAAAAAGGATAATTGAGGGACTGGGGTTGTGGCTCATCGGTAGAGAGCTTGTCTTGCACATGTGAGACACTGGGTTCAATCCTTAACACCACATAAAAATAAATAAAATAAATAAAGATTTTTTTAAAAAGGAGGAGTAGGGAAGGTTTCATATCCTTTGAAAAATTTGTCTTTGGGTCCTGTGGGGTTTTTTTTGTTGTTGTTGATGTTGTTTGTACTGGGGATTGAACCCAGGGATGATTTTTCCCTGAGCTGTATCCCCAGCTCTTTTTATTTTTTTAAGTTGCTGAGACTGGCTCTGAACTGGTGATCCTCCTGCCTCAACCTAACAAGTTGCTGGGATTATGGGTGGACCCCAGTTGATACTTTCTTTATTCTCTTTTTCCATTCTTTTGAGATGAGTCCTGCTGTGTTACCCAGGTTGGCCTTGAACTCTTGGGTTCAGGTGATTATCTTGCCTCCACTCCACAAATTCCTGGGATGACAGGCAAGCACCATGCCCAGCTTAACATATCTTTCCTTTTTTTTTTGGTGTGGTGCTGAGGATTGAACCCAACGCCTCGCACATGCTAGGCAAGTGCTCTGGTGCTGAG
>NW_026007846.1:0-9765 GCF_001458135.2 Marmota marmota marmota
CAGCGTGATATGGTTGCCCTGATCGTTGGAGATGATCTCCAGTGGCCATTCTTGAACACCCCGATGCAGCAGTAAGTGGTCCCCAGGTCCATGCCAACCTCGGTACCCATGTCCTTTTCTTGTCCTCCTTCTCCACCACGCTGCACAGAGCAGCAGCAGAACCGTGGCCATCAGAGAGAGCTTCATCTTGCCGTAGCTGTTGGCCACTTGCTCTCCTCAGCAGACAGCCAGAGTCGCAGGCAATCCAGCAACAGGCCTCAGCTGAGACGAGTGAGGTTACAGGTCTCTCACACTCCAGACGCCTCAACTCTCTCCGACTGTGTTGTCTCCACCAATGTCTCAAACTTTTTAGTATTGAAGTGCATTTTCTTTCTACAATTGTATTAATTCCCATATGTAAAAATTGACAAGTAGAATGCTAGTAAACACAGATTCGCAAGCTTTTTGGCCACTATGTAAATATTAAAAAGTTAAGTGAATTGCCAATGCTTCCACACATGCTATAACAACACAAGTGGTCAAAGATGCACTAGTACATAATGTGGGAAAAATATATTCATACCCAATCAAGAATTTTCAGGCACTTGCCTTCAGAAGCATTTTATGAATCAGCACCATGTTTGCTCCAAAATAAAGCTCATTTTCCCCTACTGCCCCTATTTGTTGAGAACAATATTATACATTAAGGATGCATTTACATGGATCATTTTATAGAGAAAATTATTTTAAATTTAAAATTATAATACTTATTTTATGCATAACTTCAAAAACACAGAATTTAAAGACAATACCAGTGAGGCACTATCATTCTATATGACTAAAACACTACCATTCTATATGACTAGCAAACAGGATACAAGGCCAAAAGGCAAAATATACACTTTGGCAATCCTATACAAAAGGGTTTCTGTCACAACATTGTTTCATAAATAAACACAATACATAAAAATGAAACAAGAAAAAGAATAACTGAATTTTGACAACCCTACACAAACTGTGGCATTTCAAATTCAAGGTCTTGTAACTCTTCCATTTGTTTTAGCCTGAGTCCCTGGCACATTGGATTCATGTCAGGCAGGCCGAGCTCCTCAGAGTTCTCTTTAGGCTCAGCAGCTGGCTTCAAAGCATAAGCTGATGTGCTGTCTGCCTCTGGAACAGATTTCTCCACATGACTCAGGGGAGTAAGAGCTGTGCTAGGAGGCACTGCTGCTGAAGGTGAAGCTGGTCTCTCCTCAGTCCCCCTGACTTTGCTGGTTGGGGTAGGTTGTGTGTAAAATGTTGTCCCGAGATGGGGTTGCAGTATTCTGGGTACTCTTGCAGGAGCAAGATGGTGAGAATGAGAGGACAGTTTCACTGGTGCCTCTCTTGCTGATCTGGCTGGCATGTTGGGCTGTGTGGAACTGCTAGAATGGTCACCACTAACCTTGATGCTCATTGTCGCCTTTTCCTGGAGTGTACTTGGCACAATCACTGTACTCGTGCCAGTTAAGTTCTTTGTTTCACATTGCTATCCCTGAGGATTTTTTTTTCTTGGAATCTGCTGATTAAAACCATTAAATTGGGAGCCAACAGTAGTAGGGGTATCTTTTCTATTAAGTCCTTCAAAGGTAAGATTCTGGCAAAACTCGTCTGAGTTGACATTTCCCACATTTCTGCTGTTTTTCTCATTAGGAGAGCTTGCAAGATGAAACCTATCTACAGGAAAACAGAAACATCTGATCTTTGTGCTTGGCATAGGCCTCTGTATATCATTTGTTGCCACATCGTATTTCAGACTAACTGGTTTTGTGGTTTTACACATATTGTCCATCTTTTGTGATGATAATTCAAGTTCTTTGTTATCTGAAAAAGAAGAGATTTTTTTTTTAACTTCATGGAGCTTGGTTAATAAGGAAGTGGTGGTTATTTATGAATAGGCATTCTCTCAAACAACACAGTCTTACATATTTTTTTTCCAACATTATTTTCTCAGTCATCTATGCAGAGGAATTAAAAATCCATACAATATTAAAGGCACATTCTTAATTAAAGCATTACTTTTTAAAATTTATCTTAAAAGAACAAATAATCACAAAGCACATAAAAATTTAAAAAAATCACTTCCTGAAGTAACTTATTTTAATATACTACCCATAAATGAGTATTTTCTGGGTTAGGACTTTCCTGATTTCAATAGGCAGACAACGGTAACTCTACAACAGTAACACTGTTCGTTCGGTACACTAACAAAGGCCGTGTCCTGAATCCCAAGGACTTTGCCTGTCACTTAATCTGCTTTCCAGCTACATTCTGTCCATACTAAGGGCAACACACCAGAGAGGACTTGGATGCTCTCCCAGCTGATCCACTAATACATGCCAGCATCCTCTGGTGAAAGGAAGGTGGAAGAGCTGTCAAAATTGCCATTGTGCTACTGGTCCTGGAGACTCCAAATTTACCTCCTTCTCTTTCTCCTCTAGTCTGGTACCAAGGTCCCTGTTTTCTCACCTAGAAACCTAGCACCTCACTGCCGCGACCCCTCGCCGGCAAGGGAAAACACGACACAGGATTCTTCTTTCAGCAGTTTATTCAGGCCTTGATTCATGTATCATCTTCTAGTGACCCGTCACCGAGCGCCCAAGCACAGCCTAATAAAGCCTCCAGCATACCAATCTTAAGCTGCCACGTGGACCTTTCTCATAGGGTGGTAAGGGATTGCGTGCCAATTCTCCATATTAGGAGTTTTTTGTCACAGGCCACAGTGGAAGCCGGCGCCATCTTCTAATGGCGGCCACGGTCCAATTAGAACGGCTCACCACACCTCACACTTTGTCTTTGCTGCATGTACCCCAGAAGCTGCTGTTGCTAGAAAGGTGCAGCCCTCTGGACATGATCCTCCTCTCCCTGCTGAGAAACATCAGAAAACTGTGTGCATTGCCACTGGTCTGATGGCTTTCCAACAGCCTTGTTCATAGCCCACAGTCCTCATCCCTGTCACCTGGTCCTTCTCCCATATCCTTGGGCAGTGGTTTGCAGACAGGTGCACACCAGCATCACTTGCAGGTCATCATCTCATCTGACCTCCTTCTTCACCTGAGGCTGCTGGCCTCTCTTCCCTGGTTCCCAGGCAGTGCTCATTTGATTTGCTGTCCTGAGCCCTTTTCCTCATTGATAGAAGGGAGCTGAGCCATTGTGGTTGGATGGCAACCACCAGAACATATTTAGAGTCCTGCAGAACTTCTAGCACCACTTCTAGCTGCCTGGGTGCTGGCTCAGCTCCTGCTCCAGTTCTTCCTGGGCAAATCTAGTGCACTAGCCCTACCTGCCTTCTTCTATCAAGACAGACTATATGTGGAAATTGGCAGGTGGTGTTAATGATCTACTATAGAAAAAGCTCAGAATTACCTTGTATGTAATGAAAACTTCAAATATTTTTAAATTATTTATTGTTATTACCATACCTACCTGGGAATCCAATTTCATTGGACAGGGAAACAAGTTTACATTTAGGAATGAGACAGGATGAGGTTCGAATCCTGAATCAATGATAATTTAGGGACATGACCCTTGGCATTATTTACCTTCCTCAGACTGTTAGCTATGGCTTAAATGAGGCCAAGTTTCATAGCACAGAAGTGCTAATAAGATCAAATCATATAAATGGAATCAGTGAGTCCAGTGCTTTTCTTTGCAGAGAGGTAATGGACAGTCTTTGTTTTCAGACTTTCTCAGGCTACACTCATTGATATTTCATTAATTTTATATATCAAATTTAACATAAATGGCTATATGTTGAAAAATTCAGAGTTAGCCCTACTAAAGCAGTAATGAGTGGAAGGTTTTCAACCCCCTTACCAGATACCATTCACTGAAATAAAGTGATCAAAAAACAGTGAGCAAAAAGACTGGAGCCAAGAAAATGGAAGACATGTGTGCTTAATGTGCTAAAGTTAGGCCACAGGTAAAGGGACATCAAAAATCTTTAGGAGTCTATTTTTTGAAGTTTCAGGAGTCCAGCTTTTTTCTGTTTTGAATTTAATTGATGACAAGGAAGTAAAAGTGAAAAAAAAATTTCAGAAAGAGAACAAAAATAATTTATGAATTTCAAGATATCTTTTTACAAAAAAGAAACAAAGCATGATATTCATTTAAATGACATTCATTAAACTTTCTCAATGGCTAGCAAAGTTAACTAATAAAGCCTTGAAGTGTGAACTTACCTCAACTTAATTCACCTTTTTTTTAAATAATGAGAATTGTAGACGGACACAATATTTTTATCTTCATTTATTTATTTTTATATTGTACTGAGGATCCAACGCATGGCCTCACACATGCCAAGGCATCGATTTACCACTGAGCTACAAGCTCAGCTCTCACCTTGGTTTTTAATCATGACTTCTTGGCAAGGTTTGAAATATGCAAACATATATGTTACATGACCACTCACCAATGAGACATGCATCCCATTTTTGCAATGCATTTTGCTTGCATTCTGATTCCTCAAATGATGTAGCCAATTCAAAATTTTCAATTTCAATATCTACAGTGTGGCTATTCTATTGATACAAGAAAATTTTTAAACTAAAAGCAATACACATCTCAAAACCAACAGTTCAAAGACTATTAATTTGTTAACATAAACATCACAAATTTAATGCAATTCTATAATGATCAAAACTCAATTGCTTTGAAGAAAAATATTGTGACTTTGTGGAATGTTTTGTTGCTATTACGTTTGGAAGGAGGTCTTTTATCCACTTGAGGTGCAACAAAATAAGTAATACCTGAAACATTTTGTGGCTCTAGGGACCCATCAAAGATCATCTGTGCATTGGTAATGAGGAACTCTTCCAACAGGGCCTGATTGGCATATGAAGCAAGGAAGGAGGAGATGGTACCAGGAGTGGTTGTAGGCCTGGTCCTCATGAGACAGGGTCCAAATACCACCCCAAGTTTTTGAATTCATCAGGTTTTCTTCAGAATGGTCTACTATCCTGAAAGGAAGAACACATAAAGTGTATGAGATTTTCCTAATAGATGTCCTTAATGTTAGTTTACTATGACTTGACAAGCGTTGAGAAAACTCAGGCTATAGAAGACTACAAAACACTTGTCAAGGGTCAAGATGATGGGTCTAGGAAAAGAATCCTTTATTTCATTATGATAATTACCACACATCAAACTTAGTTTCAGAGTACTATATTAGGATAAAATGCATGTAAGTAGGAGGAACTACTGAACTCAGTAGCAGAATGAAAAAAAACACCACTAAATATTGCTCCATCTTTGTATGTGGATATACTCCCCGTTTCTTATACTGGAAACTGAAACATCACTGTCAATTTCTCTTTCACTGCCCAGTTAGTTTTCTTTTTTAAAAAATAATTTTTACCTAGACATGGACACAGTACCTTTATTTTATTTATTTATTTTTACGCAGTGCTAAATATCAAACCCAGTGTCTCACATGTGCTAGGCAAGTGTTCTACCACTAGCCACACTTCCAGCTGCCACAGCTAGTTTTCTAGCCTAGATAATTCTCTCTCCTGAACATCTCTCTATTCTATTGCCACTATCAATGTTTTGGTTTTACTTCAGACACTCTCAGCTTGTTATTTCTATGACTATCCAAGGAAATCTTTCTCTGCCTGGTTTAGCTATCAGGATGATACTAGATTCATCTATGGGTAAAGAAGCTGTGAGATATATATTTGTCTTTCAGAGGATTCATCACTGATGTATAGAAATGCATTTGATTTATGGGTATTTATTTTATGTCCTGCTACTTTTTAAATTCATTTATTATTCTAGTTTTCTGGTGGAGTTGTTTGGATCCTCCAAGTATAAAATTATGTCATTGGCAAAGAATGATAGTTTGAGTTCTTCTTTTCCTATTTATATTCCCTTGAATTTCTTTCATCTAATTGCTCTGGCTAGAGTGGTAAGGATTATGTTGAACAATTTTTAGATGAATGCTTCCAATTTGTCTTCATTTAGAATGATATTAGCCTTAGGTTTAGCATAGAGAGCTTTTACTATGTTGAGGTATACCTCTACTACCCCTAGTTTT
Organism: Marmota marmota marmota; assembly: GCF_001458135.2. Classification (NCBI taxonomy): domain Eukaryota; kingdom Metazoa; phylum Chordata; class Mammalia; order Rodentia; family Sciuridae; genus Marmota; species Marmota marmota. Next base: position 6,053 of record NW_026007846.1, read on the forward strand.
TCTAATGTTTTGAACATGAAAAGGTACTGTATTTTGTCAAATGCTTCCTCTGCATCAATTGATATAATCATAGAATTCTTCTTTTTAAGTTTATTGATATGATGAATTACATTTATTGATTTTTGTATGTCAAACCAACCTTGAATCCCTGGAATACACAACTTGATCATGGTGCATTGTTTTTTTTTCATATGTTTTTGTATATGTTTTGTCAGAAATTTATTGAGAATTTTTGCATCTATGTTCTTTGGGGATATGGGTCTGAAATTTTCTTTCCTTGATGTGTCTCTGGCTGGTTTGGGTATCAGGGTGATACTAGCTTCACAGAATGAGTTTGGAAGGGTTTCCTCCTTTTCTATTTCATTGCTATTTATTTTACTTGATTTTTAAAAAATAAATGACAGCAGAATGTATTACAATTCTTATTACATGTATACAGCACAATTTTTATACCTCTCATTGTATATAAAGTATGTTGACTCCAATTCTTGTCTTCATACATGTATGTGTATAATGGTGTCCATCACATTCCATCATCCTTGTGAATCCCCTACCTCATTCTTTTCCCTCCCACTACTCTGCCGTATCTAAAATTCATCTATTCCTCCCATTGTCCCCCTTCCTACCCCAGTATGAGTCAGCCTCCTTAAAGCTGAGAAAATATTTGGCATTTGTTTTGGGGGGAATTTTCTAACTTCATTTAGCATTATCTTCTCCAATGCCATCCATTTACCTGTAAATGCCATGATTTTATTCTCTTTTAATGCTGAGTAAAATTCCATTTTGTATATATGTCACAATTTTTTATACATTCATCCACTGAAGGGCATCTAGGTTGGCTCCACAGTTTAGCTATTGTGAATTGTGCTGCTATAAACATTGATGTGGCTGTGTCCCTGTAGAATTCTGTTTTTAAGTCCTTTGGGTATAGTCTGAGGAGAGTAATAGCTTTGTCAAATGGTAATTCCATTCCCAGATTTCCAAGGAATCTCCATACTGCTTTCTGTATTGGCTGAACCAATTTGCAGTCCCGCCAGCAATATGTAAGTGTGCCTTTTTCCCCACAACCTCGTCAACACTTATTGTTGTTTGTCTTCATAAGAGATGCCATTCTGACGGGAGTGAGATGATATGTTAGAGTAGTTTTGGTTTGCATTTCTCTGATTGCCAGAGATGATGAACATCTTTTCATATGTTTGTTGATTGATCCTATATACTCTTCTGAGAAGTGTCTGTTCAGGTCCTTGGCCCATTTGTTGATTGGATTATGTGTTTTTTTAGTGCTTAGCTTTTTGAGTTCTTTATATACCCTAGAGATTAGTGATGAACAGATTGTTTTTAAAGAGGTGTTTCTGAGAAAATTAGATTAGAGCGAAGAAACCAGGAAGGAGATCATCAGGGATGGTGTATACACACATATATAAATAGGTCATATGTGTTAGTTTTCATTTGTAGCTGAGGTGTAGTTTATTTGGCCTCTGAATGAAAGCCCTTCCTGTGTCAAGGAATTCCCCACCCAACATGGGAGTCTCCAAGTAAGGCAGGGTCCACCATCAGTTGATAGGAATAAAAAAGTCAAATGTATTTTTCTGCCTCCTGATGTGGTTTGGGGTTAATGCCTAAAGTGTGACCTGTGCCCCCAATGTGCTATGTCACTTGGCAGCAGTTCCTAATCAGGATTTCTGTGGGGGCTCCAAGCTGTGGTCCAGGCTAGCTGTAAGGATGGCCTTAACCTAAAAATGGCCTAAACCTATGTATTTCCAGTTGAAAATGAACCTGAAAGTCTACCACGCACAGCCTCCAGAGCCCTCTAGTATGAATCAGGTACAGCCTGATAAAGACAAGTCTCTGTCCACAACCCAGTGGAAACTCAGAGTGAAGTCATGGTCATTTGCCTTCACCCTGATGGGAGTCAGAGGTGAGAGGTCAGGGCAGAAATTGTCAAACAAGTGGTCATGACCAAGAATGAAGGACATTATTAAGAAATACGGTAATAGCTGATGTGGATTGAAATGGTGAGCAGAGCCCCAACATTTAGTAGAAATTATGGAGCAAGTGAACAGACATTCAGCCAGGTGCACTCATGGCCACATGCTGGAGAGCCCGATGAGGTCCTTCACTAATATCCCAACTCTTGTCATTATCTGCCTGATCCTCTGCATTGTCCTCACCATTTTCAAACTCTACAGCCACATCTCAACCCTGGTGAGAATGGTGACTTCCTCTTAAGACTGTCTCCTCAAACAGCTGTCACATGCAGCCCAGGAGAAGCCTCCATCATTTCCTGACTTGATCACTGTGGTCTGAGTGAGTGAGCATCCACTGGACCACTTAGACTTGAGACTCTAAACCTGGCACTTGAGCTGAGCATGCAGAGCGAATGTCTGTAATGAGTCTGGCATTATTAAGTGTTTTCTGGGCTCAGGGTTAACTTAGAACTTTTAGTTTTGAATTGATTATTTGTATTGCAGTGCCCAGCATTAAGGATTATCATATTCTTGATGAAGAACATACACAGTGAAATTTTATTGAGTGATTTATATGAATAAAGCATTGAAAAAAGCACTAGTGTGTGAATATGACTTATTTCTCCTCTCCACTGCAGATGCAACCCATTTGCCCATCACAACACTAGCCAGCTTCCTTTGGTCCCCACCCACTTCCACAGCATTGTCCTAAATTTCCCAATAATCTTGTGGGCTTTACCATATGCTTACTTTACATTCTCTCTTCTTAAATGTACCTGGGTTCATTTTTGATTCTAAAAGCCATGGTTGCCAGTCACAGTGGCACATGCTTGTAATCCCAGTGGCTTAGGAGGCTGAGATAGGAGGATCACGGGTTCAAACCCAGCCTCAGCAGTGGCAAGGCACTAAGATCATCAGGGAGATCCTGTCTCTAAAATATATTCACAATTGTGCAGGGGATGTGGCTCAGTGATTGAGTGTCCCTGAGTTCAATCCCTGGTACCCACCACAAAACCAATGATTGTTGATGTGTGAAAATATGTAGGGTTCAAGTGACCTAGAGAGTAAACTCATATGTGAAAATTATACTCCCTAGCCCATGACCAAGTACAGCCATCACTCATTATACACAGTGATTTGATTCCAGGACCCCCCCTCCTTTGTATAGCAAACTGTGCACACGTTCAATGTCCACGTATAAATTATGCAGTTTTGCATATAACCTATGCACATCTTCCAGTGTGCTTTAAGCCATCTCAAGGTTCCTTATAACACAGCATTCAATGGGAATATTATATAGCAGTTTACACTCTGCTGTTTAGAGAATAATGACAAGAAAAAATACTCTACACATTCAGCACAGATGAACTTATTTTCAACCATGTTCAATCCAAGGTTGATTGAGTCCAAAGATCCAGACCCTACAGCCTCAGAGCCCAGATGAGAGATGCAATAGCACAGAAGTGTGAGCAGAGGTAGAAGCAAATTGAGACACCAGTTAGAGAAGACGATCAAAGAACCAGGAAGAGCACTCTTGACAATTAGAAGCACTGCAGCTCTGAAATCTGCTTGGTGTTGGCACAAAGAGACCTACACCCCTAGGGCCACCAAGGGAATTTCTGAGAGACAAATAAGACTAGCAAGAGGTGAAATGATCAGATCATGAGAGCTATAATTCAATCAGTGGATTAATCCATCAAATGGATATATTTCTGTGTTTGTGTGTGTGTGTGTGTGTGTGTGTGT
>NW_026007846.1:17076-20258 GCF_001458135.2 Marmota marmota marmota
TCACCCTTATGGGGGAAAGCTTTGGATTATTATTTTGTCCTTTTAAAAGGGGAATTGGAGTGTCATGTGACCTAAACAGTAGGCCCCTAGATTCAACAACTATATGGCTGGAAATGGACTTGCCCTCATATGGATGACATTCGTTTTATTTTTTTAAAAAATGAGCATTTATAAAGCATGTGCCCATATTATAAAACACTTGGATATTACAACAGAGTCTCATGGATATCTGTTACACATGTGACATTCTGCCATCTTAGGGGGATGTTGAAGAGAACAAACAGATCAGAACAGAGTCTGTGAACTGTTCCATGAGATCATTTGAAGCTTTTGGTTTAATTTGTTTAAACAAATTATAAAAGTACAAAACCACCTAGTCCATAGAGTATACTCTTTTAGGGGCCGATATTGGTGACTGAATTTAGGACACTCAACCACTGAGCCACTTCCCTAACCCTATTTTGTATTTGAGATGGAGACAGGGTCTTACTGATTTGTGTAGCATTTCGTGTTCTGAAGCTGGCTTTGGACTCTAGTCCTCCTGCCTCCTCAACCTCTTGAGTTGGCGGGATTATTGGTGTGTGCCACCACACCCAGCAAAAGAGTATAATTTATAGGCACACACTATAAATATTTCCATCATCAGAAAATAGAATTGCAATCAATTAGAATGAAATAGGAATCCAATCTCCTTGGTGAAGAAAGTGGCTGGGGCTCGAACTGGGCTTGATCCTCAGCAGCACATAAAAATTAATAAATGGTGACCTGGAGATATACCTCTGTTATTAGAGTGCTTGCCTCACATGTACAAGGCCCTGGGTTCAATCACCATACCACCAAATAAATACATAGATAAATAAATAAATTATATTGTCCATATATATCTTAAAAAACAAAAAAATAAACAAATCAATAAAAGTTGGGCGTGGAGCCTACACCTATAATCCCAGGGGCTCTGGAGACTGACACAGGAGGATCAAGGGATCAAGGCCAGTCTCAGCAAGAGCAGGTGCTAAGCAACTCAGTGAGACCCTGTCTCTAAATAAAATACAAAACAGGGCTGGGGATGTGGCTCAGTGGTAGAGTGCTCCTGAGTTCATATACCTGGTATCAAAAGAAAAAAAAAGAAAGAAAGAAAAGAAAAAAAAGGAATTTGAAAGTGACATAAACTAAAATGGAAATCCTAATATTCAGCACAAAGGCAAAACCACACTGAGAGGCAAAATTGAAGGCCTGAGTTGGTTCATGAGAAAAGACAGGAACAAAATTGTTCCTGAATCCACACAAGTGAGGAGGGAAGGCACTTTTCCTTAGGCCAGTGAGGGAATTATGGGATCTGGCCAGGTGTGCAGGTGCTCTGAGCTTCAGCAGGTCAGGATGTGTCTCCTTAGGCTGCAAGACTCTTGTGCTTCTCTTCTGGCTCTGCAGAAGCTTTTATGGACCTCTCTGGCCACGCCCCTACATCCATCTGATTGATCAGCATCCAATTAAAAAGCAGTATGTGATCACCTTCCCCAGTCTCCGCCCACTTAATCATGATGAGATTTTCTTCCTTGCATTAGTTCATTGAATCTGATGGTCATGCAAGAGCAGCAGAATTGGAAGATGTGAGAGTCAAAGATGCCTTTGTCCATGCACTCCCCACGGTGGACTCAATTTTGTCCGTATGTGACCTTCCTGTTTCTACTGTGAGACGTAAAACTATTTAATCCCTAATGTAAGAAAAACATTACTGGAAAATACCTTTCTACAGGGATCTTAGCCATATCAAAATTATTTGAAAAAAAATAATTTTCAAAAATATTTTGAAAATTGCAGAGAGAAAACAGCTTTTTGAAGACAGTAGTGTCATCCACAAAGATTACAGAATGGAAACCATGTTTCCAACAGTCACACAAGTGTCAAGTTAACTTGAAGCAAATCTGAGCACACTAAGGGAGGTAGAGGACAAAGGAAGGTAGAATCAGTCTTCTAGACTTAGGGCAAGATTTCTTCTGTCTCTTTGTACTGGGGATGAAACACATTGGCTCTCTTCCACTGAGCCACATCCCCATCCCTTTTTATTTTTTTGATTTTATTTGGAGGTAGAGTCTCACTAAATTGCTTAGGTCCTCCCTAAGTTGCTGAGGCTGGCCTCAAACTTGCCACCCCCCTTCCTCAAGTCTCCTGAGTTGCTGTGATTACAAGCACAGGCCACCATGCCCCATCAGACTTGGGAAAGTCTGAAAACCACTGAGGGTGGAAGCAGTGGGCAACTTGGGATGTTGGAGAGAAAGACACAGGGTTGGACAGCAGGTGTCCTTGACTTCAGGGAGGCCACCAATTAGAGAGCCTACCTTCAGAATCAGGGACTTCCCCAGGGAAAATCTCCCAGAAAACCTTGGCCACAGGCACTTTTCAAGGCCTTTAGCCTGGGAGAAGAACAGAAGCAAAGGAAAATTTCAAGAGTCTGAGTAAGGATCTGCTCTGCCCCTACTCCAGTTGGGGTGACATGTGTACGATCTACATACTGTGGGGTCGGGCTCCAAATTCCTCAATAGGACACCCATCGCACAAAAGTTAATAACTAGAATCAACAAATGGGACTTACTCAAACTAAAAAGTTTTTTCTCAGCAAAAGAAACAATAAGAGAGGTAAATAGGGAGCCTACACCCTGGGAACAAATCTTTACTCCTCACACTTCAGATAGAGCCCTAATATCCAGAGTATACAAAGAACTCAAAAAATTAGACAATAAGAGAACAAACAACCCAATCAACAAATGGGCCAAGAACCTGAACAGACACTTCTCAGAGGAGGACATACAGTCAATCAACAAGTACATGAAAAAATGCTCACCATCTCTAGCTGTCAGAGAAATGCAAATCAAAACCACCCTAAGGTACCATCTCACTCCAGTAAGATTGGCAGCCATTAGGAAGTCAAACAACAACAAGTGCTGGCGAGGATGTGGGGAAAAGGGTACACTTGTACATTGCTGGTGGGGCTGCAAATTGGTGCAGCCAATTTGGAAAGCAGTATGGAGATTTCTTGGAAAGCTGGGAATGGAGCCACCATTTGACCCAGCTATTCCCCTTCTTGGTCTATTCCCTAAAGACCTAAAAAGAGCATGCTACAGGGACACTGCTACATCGATGTTCATAGCAGCACAGTTCACAATAGCAAGACTGTGGAACCAACC
>NW_026007846.1:21607-25182 GCF_001458135.2 Marmota marmota marmota
AAAAGACCCAACGACAACAACTACAGAGGAGGAAATGTTTATTTGGGTGGCTTGGTTTCAGCGGCCTCAATCCAGAGACAGCACCTCCAAGTTGAGACTGAACATCATGGCAGAAGTGTGTGGCAGAGGGAAGAGGCTCACATTACCAGAAAGGAGAGAGAGAGAGAGAGAGAGAGAGAGAGAGAGAGAGAGATGGCCACTTGCAGATACAAACTCTACACCCATATTCACACCCCAAAGATCAGCTTCCTCCAGCCACAGCCCACCTGCCCTCATTATCCCCCAGAAAATCCCACCAGGAATTAATTCACTGGCTAGATTAAGGCTATAAACCAATTATTTCTCCTCCAAAAACATTGTCACATGTGAGCTGTTGGGAGACACAGCATCTGAACCGTGATGGTCTTTTGGGGTATCTTGTTGGAAAATATCCCTGCTCACATCACATAATCATATATTAGTTAAATAATTACAATTGGCTAAGGTTATATTTGGTTTCTGTTTCACGTAATAACTTGCCACAAATGAAACACATTTAATTTCATGTGTGTGTGCAGCTATATAGGTTTAAGGCTACATCCAACACGGTCTCTGGTTTTTATGCTCTACAATATTTGAAATCTACTCTCTGATTTAATTTTAAGTTTCTCTGGAATTTGTCTGTGTGTCATCAGCTGAAAGGGTGACTTCATGCCACAGCCCTGACTTCTCTTATTACCCCTGACTTGGTGCACAAGGCAGGACAAAATTACAGTCAACCTATGTCACAACAGACACTGGCTCTCCAAAGGACAAGTGTAGTCAAACATAATGGGGCAGGAATGCAGGACACTTAAAGAAAGATGAGTCAGAGCTCCATCCAGGAGGCAAAGGGAGACAGGGTGTCAAAGGCAGCTTTGAATCAATTATCACTGTCTCCACAGATTCAGTACCAAGGGTGGCCTCAGTTCAAGGACAATAGGTGGTGACTGGCCAGGTGTCCTCTTAGAAAAAATGGGGGGTGAGGGTTTGGGTGGATTTGATGCACAGTTGAGGTTGTGATAGTTTGTGATAGTTCCTACCATCAGGCAGGGCTGCCTAGGGACCTTCCCTTCACAGCACCCTGCTTCCCCTTCATCAGGATTTGACACAGTTACTGCCTGTTGATTTGAGCACCATTTATGTTTCCCCTTTGGGATGAAGATTTTTTTCCTCTGGATGTATCACATAATGGTTAGGGTTTGATTCTATCTCAGTGCCAGGATAGACTTTTCCTGTTTGGTCCAGTCCCCCGTTGGAGGGAATTAACAGATGACTAGGAATCAATGCTGAAACACTTTGAGCCATATTTGAACAACAAGGTGGGTTTGGAGGGAGTGGCTCTCAGAGTCCCTCCACCAGGAAATCACTGTTAAACTCAATTTTGCTCATTCATTAGGCCTTGGGTATCTCATCTCCAAGCTGCAGCCTTTACTATTCTATGAAGAGTTAGACTTTTGCAGAAATTTTATGAGTACAGATGATCATTTTTAAAAAATTATTTAGGCCCTGAATTTATGTATTTTTATTTTTTATTTTTTTGACACTGAGGATTGAACCTAAAGGAGAGCTTTACCACTGAGCTACATCCTCAGCTTCTTTTCATTTTAATTAATTAATTATTTAGTTAATTATATTTTTCATGTATTCAGTTTGGGTACCAAGGTTTGAACCCAGGGGAACTACACCACTGAGCTACATCTGGAGCCCATTTTTTTAAGTTTTTTTTTTTTGAGACAGGTTCTCACTAAATTACTGAGACAGGCCTTGAATTTGAGATCCTTCTGCCTTAGTCTGCTAAATAGATGGCGTTATGGGGCGTCCCTCCAGAAAGCACTCTAAGTCTGAATTTCAAATCAAAATAGAGCTTTACTTACCTGACTAGGGACTGTCACCCACCAGAGTCTCAATCTCTGTGAGAGGACAGCAGCTTCCTGATCCATCCAAAGACATTATAAGCACAAAATCCACAAATCAGTGACTTGCTTATCCTCATGTAAGCTAGCCAATTATAGAAATTAAAACATTAATAAGTGGGGCCTCTGGGCTATAGGCAGGATCAAAATTTTCCAGTCAGCAAGGCAGCACATTAGCCTTGCAGTTCAGTTGAGCAAGGTCCTGGGTTCAAGCAGGTGCTAGACAGTCACATCCTGAATTTGGGTGGGGGTCATCGTGATGAAAATCTACTTCAAAGTCATGTAGATGCACAATAGCATCAAACCCAGGATATAGCTCTCCACGACCACCAGTGCATCCTGAGTAGGGTACAATTTGTGGGGTACAAAGTACAGAAATGCATTTTTTTAAATAAGAAAACAGCTGTCATTTCAGTTTCTCAGAAACAGCTCTTATAACAGTCTTTCATAGGAGGCAGCAAAATGGAGTCTCAGGCCTGCCTATGGGAGTTCTTGCTTTATAATTGTCTTATCTCACTTTTCAAGATTTTACATCCATCATCTGTATTTTTTACTAATCTGGAACCCATAACTGACAATCTTATTGATTGCATTTATCACTTCACACCACAACAGATGGGATTAAAAGTGTTCACCACCACACCCTGTTTTGAATTCCAATTTTGAAAAGAGCATTTGCCTAGCATGCATGAGGCCCTGAGTTTGATCCCTAACAACAATAAATAAAGAAATGAATAAATAAATAGATAGATAGATAGATAAATAGATAGATAGACAGATAGTTGTGAGAACTGTGTTCAAGTAAACTTGTTAGTGGTTTTTGTCTTCTTAATCAATTAATCTGATTTTAGTTATGTTCAGGGCAATAATCCGAATGATAACTCTTTTTTGAGAGAGAGAGAGAGAGAGAGAGAGAGAGAGAGAGAGAGAGAGAGAGTTTTTTAATATTTATGTTTTTATTTTTTGGCGGACACAACATCTTTATTTGTACATGATGATGAGGATCGAACCCAGGGCCACGTCCATGCCAGGTGAGCACTCTACTGATTGAGCCACATCCCCATCCAAATGATAACTATTGATGCTAAACATTTAGAATTGTCATGGTTAAAAATATGTTGGGAATTTACGATAACCAGTTATTAACAAGGTGATTTGATTGGCATACATTTTAATATAGTGTCCAGAATTATGTCTAAAAACATATGAGATTTTTTATGAATTTTTGCCATTTTAAAGCAAATACTAAGACATATCTAAATAAATATCACTTGAAAAAGTTATGTCATATTTGACAGGACTTCCCATCATATCAAATTAGGCTATTTGCCTTAATGTCTCTCTTCTAGAAATCCCTTGAGCAAATATGGAGTTCTCTAGAACATCCCAATGTTAGCTCAAGGTCAAATGCCAATATAGACTTTGATCATAGAGAAGTTAGTCAATAATCTCAAAAGGTTTAAAGCACTTAATGAAACCTGGGGTCCCAGATCATTATAAAAGATAAGTCATTTAACCAGAGTGATGAAAGATATTTAAAGTGAATACAGAAGTTATGTCCTATGAAATAATACTTCAACTTTTAACAGAGATGATTCAGTTTTGCTTTTCCCATGTAATCAGCAAAGTTGATAAAACCAA
>NW_026007846.1:29954-32558 GCF_001458135.2 Marmota marmota marmota
TGTTAATTAGCATGTTTTAAATCCTAGATAACTATTGACAAAAGGCAGTTTCAGAAGCCCTCTCTGACTACTAAGGTCCTCTGACAATGACTAGTTTTAGCTGGGTTTCCATAACCCAGGTAGGTGCCATCCCAAGCAGAACACAATTCAACTTTCCTCCTCAGGGGTTTCCCTGAATATTCTCCAAAGCTTTTGTTTGTCCAAGGCTTTTTCCAAATCCAAAGAGTCCTGTCCTTTCTGTCCTACAGTCTTTCAGTCTGATACCTTGTCAGGACTCTCGAGATAATCTTATGACCCAAGCCACTGGAGTGAACAAAGGTGTGGGGGGATGACCAGAATATTTGGCTGGGAGGTGCCCACAGAAGGAACATAGGAGTCCACTCATCACCTGGAACTAGGGGAGAGCAGGGAGCTGGGGCTGGAGAGGTGGCCCCAGGCAGGGCTTGCTAAATGGCAATTAGCTGGCTTGGGCAGGGTTGGAACATGGCCTGAGGTCTGTTTCCATTTCCAGAAGGCTGTTGAGAGGACCATGCTCCCTAGAGGGAATTAACAAGAAATAGAGACAGCATCAGAGGAATCATTGCCACCAAGGTGAAAAAGACTGGCTTGCACTTGAGTAACCATGAGCAGCTTGGCAGATCCTGGAAGTTGCCCTGGGCAACTTGACCCGAGGTTGCTCTTTTGCACCACAAAGAGGAGTAAAGCTTCTCCTGGCTAGGGAAGAAACCTACAGTGGCAAGGGTAGTAAGACTGGCCTTGGGGGGAGTTGGGGAGTTGAGGCCCTCGATTCCCAGAGGCCACATGCAGCCAGGCTCTGCTTGCAACAGGGGCCACAGGAGCTCTAGTCCAGGAAGAAACAACACCCAACAGGAAAGCTAGATTCACCAACAAATAGGGTCCAGTTTTCTACTTTTGTCTCCCCATTGCCCTCCAAGATGCCTCTACCCAGGTACACCACCAGCCCCTACACACCTTCCAATAACAAAAATAAACAAACAGAAAGTCACTTTTGAGGGTGGGGGAGATTGGTTTTGAATTAATTTTCATGGCTACTCTCCACAGTCAGCGCCAATCACAGAAAAGTGTAATCTGAAGCAAGAACCACCTAAAAATCAGTGTTAAAAGAGCCAGTAGGGGGCAGGCTTGTCCCAGTGTGTCCCCTTTCCTATCAAGTGACTTTCTACTGCTGGGTTCTAAGCCCAGATGTCATTGTGCCCAGTAGAGGGAATGGGCAGCTTGTGGGTGGACTCTGCCTTAGGTCAGGGTTGTCCATTTGCCCTTATCTGTTGTTGTTTTCTTGCTCGTTTCCTCCTCCTCCTCCTTATTCTCCTTCAACCCCTCTTTCTCCTTTCCATTCTTTATCTTCTTCTTTTTGGTACTGGTGTTTGAACTCAGGGTACTTAACCACTGAGCCACATCCCCAGCTTTTTCAATTTTTATTGAGGCAAGGTCTCACTAAGCTGATAATGGCCTTGTTAAGTTGCTGAGACTGGCTTTGAACTTTTGATCCTTTCTGCCTCAGCCTCATAAACTACTGGGATTAAAATCATGGCCCACCACATTTTATGCTGAGACAGGATCTCACTTTGTTCTCCGTACTAGTCTCAAACTCATCATCATCCTGCTGCAGCCTCTTGAATAGCTGGATTACAGACAGGTACCAACACGGTCCATTTAAATGTAAGCAATGCTAAAAGCCACATATAGTATTTGAGAACATTTGCAAGTAAGAGATGGAAAATGCTAACTCTGAGATGAGGCTCGATTGTCATGTGTATCTTGTACGTGTGACAGCGTGCCACTTTGGAGTGGAGTCATGAGAAAGAAATAGATCAGAATAGAGTCCAGCGTATAAAAAATATTGTGTCATTCCAGGTTTGGTGACCTGCACCTGTAATCCCAGCTTCCTGGGAGGCTGAGGCAGGTGGATTAAGACTTCAAGCAATGCCCTTGGCAATTTAACAAGACACTGTCTGAAAATACAAAATGAAAATGCCTGGAATGTAGCTGCAACAGATTATCCCTGGGCTTCAATACCCAGTAAAACACACCCACACATATTTGCAAAGGGGAAATAAAGAAATTTAGCACAGTATGGTGGCACGTGTCTGTAATTCCAATGACTTGGGGATGAGACAGGAGGATCAAATTGCTTAAGCAAGGATTAAATTGCTTCAGCAATTTAATGAGACCCTAAGCCACTTAGTGAGACCCTGTCTCAAACTGAAAATATATCAATGAAAAGGAGATGTATCTCTGTGGTGTAGTGCACCTGGATTCAATCCCCAGAACCAAAACCAAAACCAAACCAAAACAAAAATACAACAGAAAAAGGAAAAGCAAAACAGAAGGAAAGAAGTTTCATATGATCTAAACCAAAGCAGAAATCAAAACTATTGGGATGAAGGGAAACTGCATGTGTTGACACTAAGTCCAGACCTCTGGTCATTTGAAGAGATAGGAATGTGATATTCTCTTTTCATTACAAACTATGTGCCACAATTTTATGTTTCTTTTTTGGTACTGGGGACTGAACCCAGTGGTGCTCTACCACCGAACTACATCCCCACCTCCTTTTATTTTTATTTTGAGACAGGATCTTGC
>NW_026007846.1:40598-46497 GCF_001458135.2 Marmota marmota marmota
TTCTCCATTTATTCTCAAAATAAATCTCCATAAATTTAAAAAGAATGGAATCCATAGCAGGGGGAACACCTGGACAGTTACAAAGCATGGGAATTATTCAGCGTGTTCCCCAACAACCAATGGGTCATTGAAGAAATCAAAACATTACCATGTATGTAAGAAATAAGAAAAATAAATAAAAATAAAAAAGAAAGTGTAAATGCCTCCAGACCAATGAAAAGGGCCAAACAAGATATTCAAACCTGGAGATACAGCAAAAGCAATTCTAACTGGGAAGTCCTCAGCAAGAAATAGCTTCATTAGGAAAACAGATCTCAAATAAATGGCCCAATATTGCATTTCAGGGGACTGGAAAAAATAAAAGGATGTTTCATGCCCCAGTTAATAAGTTTGGGAGAAGGAATAAAATCATAAAGCTTCTCGAGTAGCTGGGATCCCAGGCATGTGCCACAGCAACTGGCTTTTCATACTTGTTTGTTATTGTTTTGGGGACCAGGCAGTGAACCAAGGGTGCCACACCAGTGAGCCCCATCCCCAGGTAGGATTTTGAAACAGGGTCTCACAAACTTGCTTACAACCTCCCAAAGTTGCTGAGGCTGGCTTTGAACTCACCATCCTCCTGCCTCACCCCCTGAGCTGCTGGAACTACAGCTGAGCACCACGAAGCCAGCTTTTCCAGTTGTTTTTGGAAGGGAATCTTTCAGGACATCAATTTGACCCACCTGTCCAGGCCAATTAAAGAATGCATTCCATTATTTTCATGTGGGTTCTGGTCTTTCTTTTTGAATATTTCTAACAGGTAGATGCCGCAGTCCAGCTGCAACAAACTAGCCAGGGGGTGACGAACAACTTGTGTACACTGACACAGCAGGAGTGGGAGCCCTTTATTGTAGGACAGGAGCGGTATTTATACATTCCACACAGCTTATCTAATTAACATAAACTTGTTGAGAGCCACAGCCAAAGGGGCCCCAGCAAACTTCCAGCTGCCAGCAAACTTCCAGCTGCCGGCTGATGATTGGCTCACAGCGGCCCCAGCAACATCTAGCTGATTGGCTCCTCGGCCCCAGCAACATCTAGCTGATTGGCTCCTCTGCGGTGATGCTCATTGGACTGTTTCCCTGCCCTTTCAGACCACGGAGCTGCTCATTGGGGGACTTTTTTTGGCTCCGCCCACGTGACCCAGCCAATCGGCCTCAAGAGCAGGAGGATTGTGGGAGGTGGAGAGAGGCTTGTGTGGGAGAGAGAGGCTTGTGGAAAGCCGGTGGTGGCAGTTGAGGCTCTGAGGATTTTTCCTGAGAGGCTGTTTTGTTTGGCGTGTGTGGTTCTAAAAATAAAGTTAGTTTCTTTTGACAAGTGGCTCCTGATTGTGCCCAGCCAGACTGCGGCATAAACTAGATACAGCAGTCAACCTATAAGGAATCTCCACACTTAAATGCTCGCTGGTGTTACTTCATAAACCACTCCCTCTGGCAAAATTCCAGGCGCCATCCTGACTTGTTTGCAGACCTTAACATTAGCCACACCCTCTGGCAAAATATCAGGTGCCATCCTGACTTGTTTACAGACCTTAACATTCCCCCCGTTTGTTTATTTTAAATAATGACCATAGTCGTTTTTACACAAACACCATCAATAATCTGCTACAAGCAGAAGGGGAGGATACAAATGCCACAATACCAAGCCAATTGATGGCTCCATGCAAGAAGCCCTTGGAAAAATTACACCAGCAATGACACCATTAGCAAAGATACTGAGTTACAATTTGTTGTATATTACAGTTTCTTGTCTCAGTCCAGGTAAAGCAGTGTCTCAATAGATTAACTCACAATCCAGGTAAATCACAGTCCAGGTAATTTCTTCAGGCAGCTAGGTTGAATCAGAATCCAGGTAAGTTCTGCAGGCAGCTAGCCTGATCTGAATTCTTGTCCGGTTCTCAGCAACACTGGAAATTCTTCCACCTTCGTCTTCACTGGCACTTGGAGGAAGGTAAGAACTCCGGATGGCTAAAGAAAATCCTGTAGTATTCCAGCATGCACTAAGAAAACAACTTTCTGAACAATTTAGTACATTATCTCAAGGTTTTTTACATTTGAAACAGGCCTTAATGGTTGTAGTTAATGGCCTTGGAAATGATCAAACTTCACGGGGCCGTCTTCTGCCTGCAGCATCCCAGGCAGACCCAGATGACCCCGGGGAGAGTCCAGGACTCAAACTGCTTCTGGGCACAGGTAGCAAGAGACTGCGAGACTGTGCCTCCAGGTCAGGTCTAGATTTGGGCTTGCAGCAGTGGAAGAGCCACCTGCGGCCTCTTGGAAAGTACTTGCTGCGCTGTGACCCGCTCGCGCACGTGGCAGCAGCTGCAACAATTCACGCACCCTCGGGCAATGAAAAGTATTCAGTAATAGCATTTTGCTGCAATTTTTTTCCTGATAATCCTTCTTCTTCTGAACTTTCTTTTTCTTTCTGACTAGAGTTCCTGGGCTCTTATCAACACATGCCCTAACTGCTCTTGGTTCCACTGGGGAGCCTCTTTCCATTATCAATTTACTTAACATCCCTTCCATATTTTCATCACAAAGACAATACAACATTTCAAGACAAAACAAGACACAAACATACTGTATCAATCTTCTCCATTTTCTCGAAATGGCCATTTTTCCTCTCGCCTTATCTGCCTAGGGATGAGCAGATTTGCTCTTGTCCTATCTATGGATGGGCAAGTTTTTTTCGTCATTTACCCCCAAGTGTCCCGGGGCTCCCCGTACGGGCCACCATCTGCCACAGTCTGGCTGCAGCAAACTATCCGGGGAGGTGAGGAACAACTTGTGTACACTGATACAGCAGGAGTTGGAGCCCTTTATTGTAGGACAGGAGCTGTATTTATACATTGCACACAGCTTATCTAATTAATGTAAACTAGATACAGCAGTCAACTAATAAGGAATCTCCACACTTAATGGCTCGCTGGTGTTACTTCATAAACCACTCCCTCTGGCAAAATGCCAGGCACCATCCTGACTTGTTTACAGAACTTAACATTAACCACTCCCTCTGGCAAAATGCCAGGCGCCATCCTGACTTGTTTACAGACCTTAACATATAGACAGCTCTACTCCAATTAAACCTTCCCAATGTGGTCACATCATTTTTGGATTTATTTATTTGTTTACTTATCTCTGTGATGCCTTGGATGGAACCCAGGCCCTTCCACATGCTAGCAAGTGCTCCACCACTGAGAAATGTCCCCAGCTCCCTGAGTTAGCTTTGATGAAGTTCACTCATTTCTCTAGAATAGCATGGTTTCTGGGTTTTCTAAATTGTGGAGGTAAAATTGGCCAGTGTTAAGGAAGGGGCTGTAGAGTCTTTGGATACAGGTGCACAAAGGACTCTGCATCTTTCAGTGGCCAAGGAGTGAAACCCAGTCCCCACTTCCTGACCCAGCCACCCTTACAAACCAGGTCCTCTTTTTTATGACATCCTACTGTTGTGTGCTCACTCAGAACACAAATTAAGCTAGAATCAAAAGATGCATTAGGCCTGAGATTTTGGTAATCATTTGTTATTTTTTTAATATTTTATTTTAAATTTTAATTGTAGTTAAACCCAATACCTTTATTTATTTTTTATGGGGTGCTGAGGATTGAACCCAGGGCTTTGCAAGTGTTAGAGGAGTGCTCTACCACTGAGCCACAACCCCAGGCCCCCTCCATCATTTGTTACTAATAAGCCTGGCTTATTCTGACTAGAATGTACCTGCTATTGCTGGTGTCAGCACTGACTCTCACACCATGAAGACCACAAGGGGAGTGTGAATGTCACATGTCATCACACTTCACAAGTGAGCTGCAAATGTAGGAATGTAACCTTCATTTACTTGTACATTTTTTTCTAAGAATATCTCTTTGGCAGACCTTATTTGTACCTAGAACTCAAGTGGGAAGTGAGTCTGAGAAATGTAATTTTATCTTTTCAATTTCTTCAAACAGGAGTGTGGAGTGGAATTGGATGGGGTACCAGTAATGTACCCATAATGCAAGTTCTTTAAATGCAGGGGTAGTTTTGCTAATTATGTTTATATGTTTTGTATCCAGTTTGGGACCTGACATTAGTGGTTGTCAAAAAATATTTCTTGAAATAATCTGAATTTATGAACCAATCCTAATTTTTTTTTTTCTTTCTCAGGTGAAATAATAGAGATGTAAAATATGTGCTAAAACTATTGGCTGCTAAAGATTTGAGAGTTCTGAAAGTACTCTGGACTATGAGAAGGAAATAGCAGAAGCCAATACAAAGGGGTGGATGTGGGCAGAAAAGAAAAGAGCATACCAAACATTTAGAGAATACCTTGTAAGTTAAGTTGATTCAACTGCAAATAAAACTCAAAATGACCATGGCTTAAATATGACAGGAGCTCATTGTTTCCTTAAAGACAGCAGGTAAACAGCCTGGAACTCTGCCATGGGAGCTCCTTGACCCTCAGGAACTCATGCATTGTTATGCCATCATCTTTACTGTGTGGTTTTGACCAGATGGTTAAAGATAGCTGCTTGTGCTCCAGCCACCATTTCTCAATTTTAGTCAGCGAGAAGATGGTTGGAAGAAAAGTATGCTCCCTCCTTTCAACACATTTCCTAGAAGATGCACACTCCTCTTTTATTTAAATATTATTTAAATTAATGTTCAATGTGAACAGACATGATGAGGCCTGGTCCACAGAGACTGTCCTTATTTGATCCTCTTCATTTCTGGCATCATCTGGTCAGATATTGACATCAAGGGAAACATAGGATATCACATATTGGAGGACAGTGCCTCTACTAGCCTGGATCCCTAGGTGAATATGAAGCAAAGAGGTAGCTAGGTTGTCTGTGGGAGCTCTTATAACTCTGCAGCCTGGGTAGAGCAGACTTGCTCCTTTAGGCGAGAGACACCTCCCACCTTGGTGTCCAGGCTTGCCAGGTTTCTGTTCTTGCGACTAAAAGGCTCAGGGTCACTCCAGTTAAACTGGGCTAACTGGGCTGCGTGAAATAACCACACAAGAGACACAAATACCTTTTTCTTTGGGGTTGCTGTGACAGCTCCTCTGACCTTAAGGGTCCACAGAAAGAGAGAAAGAGAGCAAGCGCTGATCCCTTTTATTGAGGAGAAGCTATTCAAATGAGGCAAGGGGTCAGGTTTCAGGGGGCTGAGTCTATCTTCATGATGTCCACTGTCAGCAGGTTGACTGGCACCTGGGTAGGCCACACCCAAGGGCACTGTAAGAGGAGGGGACATAACAAGGCACTTCCATGGAAGATTCTATCCTAAACAAGGCAAGGGGTTATATTACAAAGGAACAGGTGAGCATAGCTTCACCCATGTGGCTGTAGCAAGACACACCCATTTCTGTGACTGAGTGCCTCAGCACCCAGCTAGGGAGTGTAACTCAGTCACCCGTAAAGTTGGCCTCCCACATATTCTCCCTTTCTTAATATAAAAAAAAGAATGTAACTGTAACTTCTTTCAGTCACTTGGCTCTTAGTCCAAGGTCATCACAATCCGCTATTGAAACACAAAAAGAATTAGTAGAAAACATATTATCTTCATAACACTCAACACAATAATCTGGATTATTGTTACCTTGCCAAACACTCATCAGAAGATTTTTAATCTTTTCCCAATTTTATTGGGACACATTGTTTTTGGCCATAGTAACAGACATTTTCATTGCCATGGCATTTCGGCCTCTCCATAAATCATAGAACAAAGGGCTCACTCACATTATTCATTACATTGTCTTCTAGAACATCATTACTTAGTTTTCATCCTTCCATCAGCACTTATCTGACCATGAAGGAAGTTGGATGTAATTTAAGTCAAACATTAAGAAAATCCATACAATGTAAGTTTTAAGACA
>NW_026007846.1:47087-75938 GCF_001458135.2 Marmota marmota marmota
TTTTCTATGACCAGGTCCGAGACGGCTCTCACCTCGAACCACCCGGTGGGGCAGCAAGGCTTACTCAGGGCTAGCAGGAGAGAGAGAGAGCAAGCCAGGGAGTGGCCTTTTATTGGTGAACAAGAAATTTAGGGGAAATTTCATCCAATGAAGGTCAAGGGGGGCAGCATTCCAAGGTCAGGGTCAGTGATTGGCCTAAGGGTCAGTGGTCAGTCACACCCCCACAGGGACAGGCTCTCACACCTGGAGAGGGTGGGGAAAGCTCTGACACAGTTTGGCCAGAGCACCTCACACCCAATTCGGGAGGTGCCCAATCACGGGAGAGAATGGCTTCCCACAGACTAGGTCTCTGTCACTAGGGTTCTGATCTGAGCTGGATGTGGGGAGCAAAGCAGCCATGGGGCAGGAGACCTCTCTCAGAAGGGGAGAAGAATTAGGCCTTTGCAACAGTGGGGGGGGAAGGTTCTTTGCCTCACCTCTGTTGGCCCCCAAATTTTCTCCTGATGGCCCCTCTGCGACTGTGCCTGTCTTAGGTTGTCCCTCCCTTGAGGAATCTTACCCGTCATTGACTAACCAGCCATCCTCCGGGGCCAAACAGGGTGATGTGGAGTGTGCATGGCATCATCACCAAGAGGGCTCTCTGGCTCACTTGATGTAACTGAAATAAGATCCTTGTGTATACATATTTATTTTTTATAGTTAGGAATGAGAATAAGGATTTTTTGATCATCACAGGAACATTGCCGGCTTTGTTCCTGTGGCGAGCAAATGCATCCTCATAACCTCCAAAATTAAAAGTAAAATATAAAGAAGCATGTTTGATATCTCTCATCAATAGAGCATTATTTAGTAACACAACTATAGATAAAAGTCAGGTTATTTAACTCAGAACTAACTTAAATTTAGGACTGCAACATAGAAACCTGTAGAATTAAATTTCGTCTGAAAAAGATATCTTTCGTTAGTATTTACAGGTAGGCATTTTTAAAAATAGAGGCTCTGAACAACTCTGGTAGAAACCTGAAACACAGTAGTACAGGTTAGTGGCTGGAAGGCAAGACTAGAAATCCTGTCTGAGTGACTGTGGAAGAACTAATCAGAAGCCCACGAAAGTGTGGGAGGTGGGACCAGGAAGCCCGCTCTTCCAGCCAAGCACCCTTTTGTTACCATGGTGATGCAAACAATGTGGAGTCCCCTGCCCATTGTCGGGGGCAAAATTTCCCCAAGTTTTCCTAGCTGATTGCATTTTGTTTGATTTTGTCTGCATTTTCCCCTGCCTGGCCAAGATCCTACTGTAGTAGTAGATTGTTCTGTCTCTGCGACCTGCGTTTGCAGCTCCTGTACATCCTGCACTTTTTTTCTGTGGCACGTGGGTGCTCCAAAGGCTTTTTAGCAGAAAATGCTAGCATTACCATCAGATCTTAAGTTAGTCTGTGTTTGGCATTTAGGTCAAGTAATTCAAGGGTTAAAAGCACTGCTGGCCGCAGGGGCTAGGACCCCATAGCAAGAAACAAGCAGCAGTGGCTAAAGTCTCTTGTCCCCAGCGGCTGAGTTACAGCCATTCTGATTCACAGGACAATCATGTAGTAAAAAGGTCCATACATACTTTCTGAGTATTGACAAAAACAATTGAAAATTGAAACTTATTTCTCTCCAGGTAAACATCACACTTTATCTACCTTTTTCTCACTCTCCTAGCACAAACTTCTGAAAGGGTAAAGTTTCTAAGCTGCAAAGCCTGAGTTAAAATGTAAAGGACCAGGTATTTTAAGTTTCTAAGCTACACTCAAAGCCTGAAATTCCTGTAGCTGTTAGGACAATTCCAGGGACTGCCCATTAGATAATTCCCCCGACCACTTAGTTGTTTAACAACCTGGACCCTATGCAGCTTGGCACGTAGGCACCTCAGGGCCCAAACCAATCAGTTTGAATGTATCCCCCTCATTAGGACTGACCTATCACTCCAGCCCGACCTGTTCCCACCAATGAATGTACTAATCATGTTTGAGAATTGTTGTTTGATTTTCCCGCGGTGTATGGTAATTTGTTAAAGGGGACTGTGATGTATGTAAAGTCCCTGCCCTCCCTAAAAAAGTGTACTTAAGCACTGCTCAACCCCTGCTCGGGGCTCTGGGCCGCTCTCCCTTCTTGAGTGAGCACGGAGCCCCAGCGCGCTGGATCCTCAATAAACCCCCTTTTGCTGTTGCATGAGTCGGTCTCTTGGTGGTCTCTTCCTCCGACGTTTGCCAGACCCTTACATTTGGTGCGTTGGCCGGGAATCCCGCAGCGCTGGACAAGGAGACCCCAACGGACTCCTCTAGGGGTAAGTAGGGTGCCTTTTTTTTTCTTTTTCTTGCGATCGCTCGGAGTTTCGGTTTAAGGGTTGGCAGAGTGGCTGCCGGCGGAGAGCATGAGCTCCCCCGGCGGTGGTAGACAGACGTGTCCTGAAGCCACAGGCCACGTCCCCAAGGGACACCTTGGAGGACTTGGGAAACTGGGGGACAGAAGCGCCCTCAACTCAGGTGTATTCAGTGACTCTGCTGCCAACCCATCAGGTTCTGCTGGCTACTTAGTTTTGTTCATTGTCTCGTGTTGAGTTTCTGTCTGCCTTTAGGGTACTCGTGTTAAACGTTTACTGTTTGTCCTTGTCTGTGTTGCATTTGTATTGTCCCTGTCTCTGTCTGAGTAACTCCCATTATGGGACAAAGCCATTTCACGCCTCTGTCCCTGACCCTTGATCATTGGACTGATGTCCACTCAAGGGCCCAGAATCTTTCTTTTTCAGTGAAATGCCGGACCTGGCAGACTCTGCACTTCAGAATGGCCCACCCTCAGAGTTGAATGGCCCACAGAAGGAAACTTCCACCTCCCTCTAATCCGCAAAGTCAGAGATATTGTCTTTCATCCGGGGCCGCATGGCCATCCAGATCAACAGCCATATATCTTAACCTGGCAGGACCTCTGTGAATTTCCTCCCACATGGGTGAAGCCTTTCCTTGTCCCAACCCCCACTCCAACCCCTTCCCCCACCCGACTTACAGGGTTAGTCGAGTCGCTGATGTTCACACACCAGCCCACTTGGGATGACTGCCAACAACTCCTGGGGACTCTCTTCACAACAGAGGAATGGGAGAGAATCCTCCTGGAAGCCAGAAAGAATATTCTCGGACCAGATGGGAGGCCAACTCAACTTCTCAACATCATTGAAGCTGGCTTCCCCTCGAACCGACCCAACTGGGACCCTAACACCTTTGAAGGTAGGCAGCATCTGTCCACTTATCACCGGGCTTTTATAGTGGGTGTCCGAGCGGCCACCAGGCAGCCAACTAATTTGGCCAAGGTAAGAGAGATTATCCAGGGGCCTAATGAATCTCCCTCGAGGTTTCTGGAGAGAATTATGGAAGCATATAGGAGATATACTCCCTTTGATCCTCAGGCAGAGGACCAAAAGGCATCTGTTGCAATGGCTTTTATTGGGCAGGCTGCCCTGGATATTAAGAAAAAGTTACAATGTTTAGATGGATTACAAGATATGACCTTAAGAGATTTAGTCAGAGAAGCCGAGAAAGTACATTATAAGAGAGAACAAAAGGAAGATGAAAGGAGCAAATGGCAGACTAAAGCATTGGCAAAGGTCCTGGTCGCAGCCGCAGATAGACCAGAAGTTAAAAAGCAGGGAGACAGGAAGGGATACCTGGGCCCACGCCAAAAGCTGCCCCTGGGCTCGGATCAATGTGCCTACTGTAAAGAAAAAGGATACTGGGCCAAAGAGTGCCCCAAAAAGAGGCAGCCACGCCAGCCTGTCATGCTAACTCTAGAAGATGACTAAGAAAGTCAGGGCTCGGGGCTCGGATCCCCTCTTCGAGTTCAGGGTAACATTTGAAGTGGAGGGGACCCCAGTGACCTTTGAAGTAGATACAGGAGCAGTATATTCAGCCCTAAAGACCCCACTGGGCCTTCTATCTAATAAAAGATCCTTAGTTCAAGGGGCTAATGGCAATAAATATCGGGCTTGGACAACAAAGAGAACTATGGACCTAGGAAGGGGAAAAGTCCACCACTGTTTCCTAGTAATCCCAGAATGCCCGGCCCCATTGATGGGCAGGGATCTACTCACCAAGCTCTGGGCTAAAATAGCCTTTAACCCTGATGGTCCCCAAGTGGAATTTCTAAATCCTTCAGTAAAAACCCCCATAGTCACGGCTTTGACTATGTCAGTAAAAGATGAACATCAACTCTTCACGGCTCCTGGGACTGATCAAACAGGTAAGCTACCCCAGAAATGGATAAAAGATTATCCTGATGCCTGGGCAGAAACTGCTGGGTTAGGTCTAGCCATAAAACAACCTCCAATAGTAGTAGAATTGAAAGCCTCTGCCTCTCCAATCAGTGTTAAACAATATCCTTTAAGCAAATAAGCTAGGGAGGGGATAAGGCCCCATATTCAGAAATACCTGGCTCTTGGGGTCCTAAGGCCCTGTCAGTTGGCCTGGAATACCCCCCTTCTACCAGTAAGAAAACCAGGAACTAGGGACTACTGTCCTGTTCAAGACCTAAGAGAGATCAACAACAGAGTGCAGGACATTCACCCCACGGTACCTAATCCATATAATTTGCTTAGCACTCTGAATCCAGAGCAGAAATGGTACACTGTGCTGGACTTAAAAGATGCTTTCTTCTGCTTGCCCCTGCATAAGGACAGTCAGTTGTTGTTTGCTTTAGAGTGGATAGACCCAGAAACAGGAACATCTGGCCAACTAACCTGGACTAGACTCCCACAGGGGTTCAAAAACTCTCCCACTCTCTTTGATGAAGCTCTCCACAGGGACCTCAACAACTTCAGAACTGCACACCCCAAAGTCACCCTACTCCAATATATGGATGATCTGCTGCTGGCAGCCAACACCAAGGAGAACTACAGAATAACGCTGGGACCCCCTGCTCCACTCAACCCAGCTACATTGCTGCCAGAAGAATCATTAGGACCCCGTCGCTCATGATTGTCAACACATACTGGCAGAGGAGACCAGTGTATGACGAGACCTAAAAGATCAGCCACTGCCTTGCCCTGAGGTCATATGGTTTATGGATGGGAGCAGCTTCCTCCAAGACGGTAAGCGGCGGGCTGGAGCAGCAGTAGTTAGCAAAACTAATGTCATCTGGTCCTCTGGCCTCCCAGAAGGGGCATCAGCTCAAAAAGCAGAACTAATTGCCCTTACGAAAGCACTGGAACTAGCAACAGGCAAAAGGGCCACCATATACACTGATAGCCGCTATGCATTTGCCACTGCTCATGTGCACCGGGCTATTTACCAGCAAAGGGGGCTATTAACCTCCACCAGGAAGGAAATAAACAACAAAGATGAGATCCTCCACCTTCTCTCGGCAGTAAAAGGCCCTAAAGAACTAGCTATAGTGCACTGTCAGGGGCACCAGAAGGGGAAGGACCCCGTGGCAGTTGGAAACAGATGGGCAGATGAGGAAGCTAAGTTGGCAGCCCTAAACAGAGTGACCCTGTTAACTGTTTCCACGCTGGGGGAACAACAACCAGGAGACTTGGCTGCACAGGAACATTCCAGCAACTTATCGTCTGGGGACACAGATCACAGATACAGAACTCTGGGACCCTACAGAGCCAAGTTTACAATTTCAAAAAGCCCAACTTTATGTCAAAGACGTACACCAGCTCACCCATTTAGGCTCAAAGAAGTTACAGACACTCTTAAAGGACAAAAGAAAGGACTTATTGTTGACTGACTCGCAGAGGAAAGAAATAGCTGAGCAGGTGACCAGAGCTTGTCAAGTCTGTCAATTAGTTAATGCCTACCCTTCCAAGCTTCCTGCAGGGGGGCGCTTGCAAAGAACCAGACCAGGACAATTCTGAGAAGTGGACTTTACTGAAATTAAGCCAGCAAGGTATGGACTTAAATATCTCCTAGTCTTTGTAGATACTTTTTCAGGATGGGTCGAAGCCTTCCCCACGAAGAAAGAAATGGCTCAGATGGTGGTCAAAAAGATCCTAGAAGACATCTTTCCAAGATTTGGATTGCCTAAGGTAATGAGGTCCGATAACGGACCGGCGTTTGTGGCCCAGGTAAGTCAGGGATTGGCCAGGACCTTGGGGATTAATTGAAAGTTACATTGTGCTTATAGACCCCAGAGCTCAGAACAGGTAGAAAGGATAAATAGAACCATCAAAGAGACCTTAACGAAATTAAGCTTGGAGACCGGCATAAAAGATTGGACTATGCGCCTACCTTATGCACTATTTCGTGCAGGAAATACCCCCTCCGCCTCTTTGTGTAACCTCACCCCCTATGAAATTCTCTATGGTGCCCCTCCTCCAATAAGGGACCTAACCCCAACCCTGAGACTTAACGATTCCTTTCACACCCCCTTGCTTAATGGTTCAATTTAAATTGGGTAAACAGATAAAGATAAAGATGTCTTTAAAATTAAGCTTATAAGTTTTTCTAGGTGTTCAAAAAGGCCCTAATAAAATGTTAATGTCTATAAAATAATCTGCTTAAATTCAAAAATTTACAAGTATTGTTTCAAAAGGTGAAGAGAAGGAGGTTAACAGATGGAAAAGAGAAACTAGAAGATTCTAGATACGGATTTAATAGAGGGAAAATGTGTTTCTAGATAAGAGAGTCTATGTGATTAAGTAATTAAGAGGGTTTACATAAGTGATAAAAAAAGGCTTGTGTAAGTTGGTTATATGTGTAAGTTTTTGAGCAAGTAATCTTAAAGAAATTAAAAATTATACAACTATGGTTAAACAACAACTGTTATTTTTCAATATTGTAATGTTATTTCTTTAAAAGCTAACCTTGGTTAATATGAAATCATCAATGTAATTGTGATGCCATTAATGTGTTCATATCTTCCAGATATACAAGTCTGTAAGGTAGAAGCTTCAAAAGAGCATTATATCAAGCTGGTGTTCTAAAGTTGTATGGTAATTTTAGGCTTAAAAAGAAAAACATGTTGGAGATTTATTTATATCATTTGTGTTCTATAACTGGACTTGTTATCAATAAGTTATGTAAAGTTCTATGTTACTTTTTACACTGGGATACAATTTAAATGTATTTTTAAGTTAATGAGAGCCTAATCTGTGTGAAGGTTTTATTGTAAAGCACAAAAATACTTTGCTACTTTTCTACAAAAGGTTAAAAGCTTTCAGCCTTTCTTTAATTCATGTTTTAGATGTGGTGTTATGTTGTGTTAGCTAATGTTCATGTAAACTTGAGCAACAATTTATGTAGGCTTTGTAAAATGATGTCTAAAAAGCAAATATCAGCTTCAGAACTATAATATTTAAGATTTATGAAGAGCCCCGCCTTACTTGAGATAAGGCTCTATGTCCCATCTCATGTGAAAGAGTCTTTGAAAGAAGTAGGCCAGATTTCAGTACAGGTAAATTTGTGTCCAAAAGTTGGTTTTTGCCAAGATTACTAGGATCTCAAACAGGGCATTATAATGTATAACTCTGCCGAAATTCAAGGTAGCTATTATATAAACTAAATATGTTTTTACCCTAGTTAATTTTATTCTGTAGTTTCTTATAAATGGTCTGAAAATTGCCTGTTAATGTTTTGCAGAGGTACTACTTTAGGAACTCACAACCTGGGTTAATTTAAGATAATGAGTTATCATCTACAGGATAGAGATAGACATTAAAGCCCAGTGCTCTTAATATAAGGCTGTTAAATATTTGCTGGATGTTTAAGATTAAGTTTTAAAATTAAAGTTAAATTAAAAGGGCCAAGAAAACCAATATTTGGCTCTTGCCCTCTGAGTCAGTCTGAATCAGGGAATAGGGGACTTCTCCAAAGAGCTTTGCAACTCTGGGCCACATAACCTCCCGATCAGATCAGGGAGATTAATGAGATGGCTGGAGGACAAAAAGCCAATCAGTGCATTTGCTATGAAGAGGAGGGTCATCAGAAAAGGGAGACATCCCTGATGCTTCCAAGGGAAGCTACATGGTCAAGCAAGGCCTGGACCCATCCTAGTGCAAATGGCACCAGCAGAACTGAGAAGCTGCTGTAAGTTCCCCGAGGACTCCCAAGGAAACTCAGCTGACTGTTAACAATAGATAGAAACAAAAGTCAGTTTGACTTGCTTCATCTTAAACACTTAGCAAAGACAGTCAAAGCCAAAACACAGCTGTTCCTGGACATTTTAAATGATAATAATAGTTAAATGTAATCTCCAGAAATAAGTAAACTGGAGGCTACAAAAGAAATTCTCAGACAGGAATGCCTGATGACTATCAAAGGGAACTGCCAAAGAAGTTTTTAGTTTAAGACCTTTATTTCTAACCAACACAGGTAGGCTTAATGTTTGCTAGTATGGTTATCCAGCCCTAAGTGACAGAATTAAAGATTTCTCCATTAGACACAGAGGTCATACTAGTAAATGGATTTTGCAAGATCAGATGACATTAAATTATTAGACTATATCTTAAGGGAAAGGACATCTGTAAACCTAAATGTTAATTGTTGTGTTTACATCCCTGACATTTCTGACAATGTGACAAATATCCTTAAAGATTTACATGCTCAGATAGAAGCCATGTACTCAGCAACTTTGTCATGGAAACAACATCTTAGATCCTGGTTCTTGGTACTTCCTGGTGGAAAACATTGTTAGTCTTTGTCTTTGCCATTATACTCATTGGCATATTCCTGTGCTATGGGATTTATTGCTGCATCAATCTGGTTCCCAAACTAATGAATTCTTGTTTCTCTTATAGACCACCCATCACTCAAATGCCCCCCCCAGCCTATTACTTCTCAATTGGACTTTTATCATGGACCACTCGATAGACCTGATTTTTAAAGGGGGACTCCAAACTGCTTGCCCCACACCATCCCTTTTCAGCATGAAGAAGCCAGAAAGATCTTCTTTGCCCCCCTTCCTTACAGCAGTAAGGAGTTCCCAAATTAGAGAGGGGAATGAAGCCAGATTTAAAGTTAGGTAATCAGTATAGTTAGGTAAATCAGGGTCTAATACCGAGTGAAATCTAAAATGGAGGCCATGCTGAAAATGACTCAAGGAAACACAGGACAACTCATGGTAATCAGACAGCAATATGCTCGACTGACAGAGATGAAAAAATGAGACTCCCCAATAATTACGATTCATTACTTTTAAGATTAAAAGTAGTCAGAAAAAGGGAGTGGGAAATGAAAGGGTAAAGTTTCTAAGCTGCAAAGCCTGAGTTAAAATATAAAGGACCAGGTATTGTTAAGTTTCTAAGCTACACTCAAAACCTGAAATTCCTGTAGCTTTTAGGACAATTCCAGGGACTGCCCATTAGATAATTCCCCCTGACCACTTAGTTGTTTAACAACCTGGACCCTGTGCAGCTTGGCACGTAGGCACCTCAGGGCCCAAACCAATCAGTTTGAATGTATCCCCCTCATTAGGACTGACCTATCACTCCAGCCCGACCTGTTCCCACCAATGAATGTACTAATCATGTTTGAGAATTGTTGTTTGATTTTCCCGCGGTGTATGGTAATTTGTTAAAGGGGACTGTGATGTATGTAAAGTCCCTGCCCTCCCTAAAAAAGTGTACTTAAGCACTGCTCAACCCCTGCTCGGGGCTCTGGGCCGCTCTCCCTTCTTGAGTGAGCACGGAGCCCCAGCGCGCTGGATCCTCAATAAACCCCCTTTTGCTGTTGCATGAGTCGGTCTCTTGGTGGTCTCTTCCTCCGACATTCGCCGGACCCTTACACTTCTAGAACATAAAGGCCAAAAAAATTCTCTTTTTTTTTTTTAATATGATGCTGAGGATCGAACTCAGGTTCCGCCCATGCTAAGCAAGCACTGTACCGCTGAGCAACAATCCTAGTCCCCAAAAAAACTCTTTTAAAGATTTATAAAAACAATTTTAAAAAATCCACAAAAGTGTGCTTTCCATGGAGAGGACTCAACTCAACAACATAGCCCATCAATCATTTTAAAAACTATATTTATTTAGAGTCTCTACAATTATACCCCAATATTAAAAATTTTAACATCACAGATTTTCCTTTTGTCTAATTCACTTACTTTCCACAATTCTGCCCACAATACTCTGCAATCCTAAGCATGCTTAACTTCTGGAGAGAACTTTCAACTTTACTAACTTTCTTTAATATTCAAATTGGAGTCCCCTTAGGAGCCAGCATTTGTCGCTTTTGTCCCAGTGGCTTAAAGACGCAGACCTTTTGGCCCATGTTGGACGCCAATTGCCGGGTCTCTGTTCTCGCTACTAAAAGGCTCAGGGGTCACTCTAGTTAAACTGGGCTAACTGGGCTGCATGAAATAACCACACAAGAGACACAAATACCTTTTTCTTTGGGGTTGCTGTGACGGCTCCTCTGACCTTAAGGGTCTGCAGAAAGAGAGAGAGAGAGCATGCGCTGATCCCTTTTATTGAGGAGAAGCTATTCAAATGAGGCAAGGGGTCAAGTT
The DNA here is from genome assembly GCF_001458135.2 of Marmota marmota marmota. Lineage (NCBI taxonomy): Eukaryota > Metazoa > Chordata > Mammalia > Rodentia > Sciuridae > Marmota > Marmota marmota. The sequence goes on from NW_026007846.1 coordinate 57,561, forward strand.
TCAGGGGGCTGAGTCTATCTTCATGATGTCCACTGTCAGCAGGTTGACTGACACCTAGCTAGGCCACACCCAAGGTCACAGTAAGAGGAGGGACACACACAAGGCACTTCCATGGAAGATTCTATCCTAAACAGGGCAAGGGGTTATATTACAAAGGAACAGGTGAGCATAGCTTCACCCATGTGGCTGTAGCAAGACACACCCATTTCTGTGACTGAGTGCCTCAGCACCCAGCTGGGGAGTGTAACTCAGTCACCAGTAAGGTTGGCCTCCCACACAGGCTAGGGGGGACTCATCCCTACAGTCATGAGAACCCTTCCACCTGGGTGACCAGTGGTGGTGGTAGGGGGCTTGTGTACAGCTGCAGCCAGGGTAGCAGGCACTCGCCCCTCCAGGTGGGATACCCCTTTCACCTGGGTGTCAGGGGGAGCTCATATCTAGGTGCAGCCAGAGTAGCAGGGCTCGCCCCTCTAGGCAAGAGACCCCTCACACCTGGGTTTGTATGGGGGCTCCTATAGAGCTGCAGCCAGGGTAACAGGTACTCACCACTCCTGGCGGGAGACCCCTTTCACTTGGGTGTCTGGGGGAACTCATATACCTCCACAAGGAGGGTAGAGGGGACTTGCCACTCCAGGCAGGAGACTCCTCCCAACTGGGTGTCAGTGGAGCTAACACCCCAACCAAGGTAGAGGGGATTTGCACCCCCAGGAGGGAGACCTCTACCACCTGAGTTGCAGGGATCTTGTTTACCACTGCAGCCAATTTAGAGGGGATTCGCCTCTCCAGGCAAAGACCCCTCCAACTTGGGTGTAGAGGGTAGCTCATATACCACTGCAGCCAGGGTAGTGTATACCCACCCCGCCAGGCTGGAGACTTCTCCCACCTGGGTGTCCTGGAATCTCTTATATGGCACCAGCCAAAGTAGAGTGGACTCTTGCCCTTATAGGCGGGAGACCCCTTCTACCTGTGTGTGGGGGGTGAGCTTGTATACCGCTGCAGCCAGGATACAGGGGACTCCCCTGTCAAGGCCAGAGACCCCTTCTAGCTGTGTGTCAGGGTAGCTTATATACTGCCACAGCAGGAGTAGAGTGGACTCGCCCCTTCAGGCGGGAGACCCCTCCCACATGGGTGTCATGGGAGCTCTTATACTGCCTCAGCCAGGGTAGAGGTGACTCGCCCTTCCAGGCGTGAGACTCCTTCCACCTGGGTGTCCTGAGGAGCACCTATACAGCCACAGGCAGGGTACAGAGGACTCTACCCTCCAGGCTGGAGACCCTTGACACCTGTTGTCAGGGGAACTCCTATACGCAGCAACCAGCGAAGAGGGAACTCTCCCCTCCAGGTGGGAGATCCCTGCCACCTGTGTGTTGGGGGGGGTGGAGCTTTTATACCCCTGCAGCTAGAGTAGTGGGGACTTGCTTCCCAAGGCAGGAGACCACTCCCACCTGGGTATCAGGGGGAGATCTTATACCACTGCAGTCATGGTAGAGGGCACTTTCCCCTTCAGGCGGGAGACCCCTTCCACCTGGGTGGCTGGGGAGCTCCTATATTACCACAGGCGGGGTAGAGGGAACTCTCCCCCTCCAGACAGGAGACCGCTTCCATCTGGGTGTCAGGGGAGCTTGTATAAGGTAAAAGCTAGGGTAGAGGGGACTCACTTGTCCATGCGGAAGACCACTCCCACTTGTGTGTAGGGGGGCGCTTGTATACCACCTTAGCCAAGGTAGTGAAGACTTGTCCCTCCAGGCAGCAGACCCCTCCCACCAGGGTGTGTGGGAGAGCTTGTATAAGGCCACAGCCAGGGTAGAGGGAACTCATTGTTCCAGGAAGAGACCCCTCCCACCTGGGTGTCAGGTGGAGCTCATATACCCCAGCAGCCAGAGTAGAGGCAACTAGCACCTCCAGTCAAGAGACACCTCCCACCTGGGAATGGTGGTAATTCCTATACTGCCTTAGCCAGGGCAGAGCGGATACGCCCCTTCAGGCAGGAAATGCCTAATGCAGTAAGTTTCTTTCTCACACCAAAATGTTTACTGCAGATGTGGACAGTTGGTCTCCATGTTCTTAGAATCTAGGATGCTTCAACTTTGTAGCTACTAGGTTACCCCAGGTCTCTTCCATGACTTTTGTGGCATGGAAGAGACAGTCTAGAGAGTGCTCACAGCTTGTGATGGTGTCATTCGGGAAATGACACATTACTTCCTCTCAAGTATAATTGGCTAGAATTAGTCACATGGTCCTATCTACATGTGGACCTAGAAATGTAAGCTTCCATATTTGGAAGTAAATGAGTCACACAAAAGGAAGCAAGAATGTGAAGAGAGAGCCTAGAAAATGGGGGAAAAATCTTTGCTACCTGCACCTCAGATAGAGCAGTAATCTCCAGGATATATAAAGAACTCAAGAAACTTAACACCAGCTGGGCGTGGTGCTGCACTCCTATAATCCCAGCAGTTTGGGAGGCTGAGACAGGAGAATTGTGACTTCAAAGCCAGCCTCAGCAATTGTGAGGTGCTTAGCAACTCAGTGAGACCCTGTCTCTAAATAAAATACAAAATAGGGGTGGGGATGTGGCTTAGTGGTTGAGTGCCCTGAGTTCAATCCCAGTACCAAAAAAACCAAAAACCAAACAAAACAAAACAAAAACTAACTAACAGCAAAACCAAATAAATAACCCAATCAATAAATGGGCAAAGGAACTGAATGTACACATCACAAAAGAAATACAATTGGTTAATAAATATATGAAAAAAATGTTCAACATCTCTATCAATTAGAAAAATGCAAATTAAAACTACACTGAGATTTCATCTCACTCCAGTTAGATGCCAATTATCAAGAATACAAATAACAGTAAATGTTGGTGAAGATGTGGGGGAAAATGTACCCTCATACATTGTTGATGGAACTACAAATTGGTGCAAGTACTAAGGAAAGCAGTAGGGAGATTCCTTAGAAAACATTGAATGAAACCACCATTTGACCTAGTTATCCCACTCCTCGGCACATTCCCAAGAAACTTAAAATCAGTGTACTATAGTGACACAGCCACATCAATGTTTATAACAGCTCAATTCACAATAGCTAAACTATGGAACCAAACTACGTGCCTTTCAAGAAATGGATAAAGAAAATGTGGTATACATACATAATGGACTATTAATCAGCCATATAGATGAAATTATAGCATTTACCAATAAATGCATGGAACTGTAGACAATCATGCTAAGTGAAACAAGTCAATCCCCCAAAATCAAAATCCAAGTGTTCTGATATGCAGATGCTAACACACAATAAGGAGTGGCATGCAGGGAAAATAGAAGTTCTTTGAATTATACAAAGGGGAATGAAGGGAAGAGATGGGGCAATGAGAATAGGAAAGACAGTAAAATGAATCAGACATAACTTTCCTATGTTCATATATGAATATACAACCAGTGTAACACCACATCTTACACAACCAAAAGAATAGGAAGTTATACTCCATGCATATATGATATGTCAAAATACACTCTACTGTCATGTATAACTAAAAAGAACAAATAGAAAAATTTAAAAAAGAAGTGAAATAGGACCAGACTAGTTATGTTCATCATAACTGATGTGATTTTGGACTCACTTTTCTAGGGATTTCTACTCCTCCATCCCTTCCAAGGACCTCAGAAGCACTGAAATGCCAGATGAAATTACTTTTTGTTTTGAAATATCTAGAGTGGTTGTGGATTCCTACAGTAAACGCTGGCTGAATCAAGCGTGTAATGGTAGCATTGTATAATTTTACCACTACCTGACCTTACCATCTCTGCCTCCTGAGGCTGTCCTGTATGAACTGCATATTCCAGGCTCCTTTACCTTCTGGCTTTGGTTGGGTGGGATCATGGGAGAATCCAGCAGGAGATGAGAAAATAGGAATTGAGACAGATCAGGATATCTCTCTCTGCCTCCTTTCAACTCCCCATTAAACTGTGAGTTCTTGATCCTGCCTCCAACTCTGTAGGCTCCTTTCATTAAACTTCCCTCTTGAGTACACTTTGAGTATGATGTCTGTTTTGAACCTGATTCATAGCAGGTATTTAATAAGCAAAAATTTTCAACTATAAGTCTAAAAAAGAGTAACAGACCATCTCCCATCTTCCAGGTTTACTACAGATGGAGGTCTTTTTAAGATGCCCTTCTTCTGCCTTAAAACATCAGTGGCTCCCAAGTATAACCATCACCACACCCCCACTGTAAGCTGCAGCCAGACAGAAGTAATTTCAGCTCCCTCTGCAATGTGTTCTCTTCCTCTGAGCCTCTGCACATGCAGCATAGGCTGGAAAGTGCTTACCACCCCACTCTCATCAAAAAGTCACTTACCCTCATGAACTTCCCTGAGATGGTAGAATACTTGTTGAGGGCCACAGCCCAGTTGGAATGACTGCATGGCATTTTGCCAAAAGGGAGTGGTTGAGAGGTGACGCCAGGGAGCTGTTGAGATGATGGTGGTTATGTTAAGCTGTGTATTCTACTGTATATTAGACCTTTACTGTCCGGTAATAGGGCGGCTCTTGTTGCCTCGGGTGGGTGCATCCTCTACTTTGGAGTTCCCTTAGAGTTCTAGAGAGTGAGTGTGCTCAGCCCAGTGGAGTGGGAGAGAGTTCCCAGGGAGGGTGCTTGGAGTGCTGGTGGAGTTCGGGCAATAAAGTTTCCTGTTTGAACATACAAGTGCTTTGTGGCAGCTCGGTTATTTGTGCCCAGCCAGACTGCGGCAAATACTCTCCCTCTGCAGTCTTTATGTACCAATATACAGAGAGAGTATTCACTGTTACATTGACTGCCTACTTACCTGTGTCCTCCAAGACTGTAAGATCTAGAACAAGGAAAGAGTCCTAGGAAAGGGAATGAGTCTTTCCCTCTCTCTGTGCATCTCTGTCTCTCTTTCTGTCTCCCATTGATCTGTTGCTTTTCTGTTTTCTTCCATTCATTTGTATTTATATCCCAGCATAATAGCCTGGTACACAGTAGGTCTTAGTAACTACAAATGTTGAATGGTTAAAACTCTCTCTTGGCTTCCAGGTCATCTCTCTTTCTTGATTTTTCTCTTTCTCTGGCTTTCCTCTTTCTTTGTTCTTGGAAGCCTTCACAATCAACTCCTCCTCTGTCTACCCATTAACTATTCTTCAGAGCAGCTCATTCTTATCTGACTTTTGGACTTCAGCCATCAGTAAATACCACAATCCCCAAAAGCATATTTTCAATCTTAACCTTTCACATGAGCTAAGGCTGGCCATCTCTCCTTTCAAGCAGTTCAGATAAAGTCTCATTATTTCTCCATTCCCAACCTGTCCTCCTCCTGCTTCCAGTACTCAGTCCACCCAGTTGTCCAAGTGACAAACTTCAAAGTCCCCCAACTCTTTCCATTGTTTTTTCCCCCTTTGTCCTGCTGGGCAACGTGTTTCATCCATTCTCACAGTTTACACTCTGTTTCTGAGTCTTTATTTTTCCTAATTCTTTTACCAAGAACACTTTGCCCCCACTTTCTCTCAAATACTTTGCATTCTTTGAAATTCAGAAAACTGGTCAATTTCAATTCATTGCTTCTTCCTCCAAGTTCTACCTAAGTTATTTCTATTTTTGATTGCTTGTGGCATTTGTTTGTTTGTTTGTTTTTGCAGTTCAAGGGTTTGAACCCAGGACCTTGCACACATAGGTAGTTAAGCACTCTACCACTGAGCTATAGATCCCCCATGCTTGTTAAAATTTTGGGACAGGGTCTCGGTTTCCCAGGCTGGCCTCCCACTTGTGATCCTCCTGCCTCAGCCTCAGAAGCAGCTGGGCTTGATGGGTAGCTGAGCCAAGTAGATGGCTAGGGCACCTGGCTTGATGCCATGACTTTTAATGTTGGATCTAAACATGTCTCCATCAGTAGAAGGTAAAATTCTTAGTTTTTTTTTTCTTTTTTTTTTAATCATTGGGACTAGCTTGTGATTGATATTTTATGCAATTAAAATATTTTATATGAATGAATGAATAAACGAATTAACTGGGAAAGAGAATCTTTTCAATTACACCCTTTCAGAGGTTATTGCAAGAGAAAATTTGAGATTAAAGGATAATAGTCTCAGTTGAAAAACCTGAACTTTATGTGACCAAGTCAATATACACTTTTACAAGATATTGTATGTGCTTATACAGGACAGTTAATTGCTATGCACATAGAAAGATTTTTTTTTTTTTAAAGCTTACCCTGCAGAATTTAATTTTAAACATTTTCAATTCCAAGTATGGGCAAATTTTAAAAGGGAAGGTGTGATTTTAACTCCTTCTATGCTCTTTTTTACCCTGGGTGACAGGCATTAGATAAAAGAAAGAAAAAAAAAAAAAAAAGCCTGTATCAGTACAGGGCTGGGCACTTGGTAGGCCCTCAACACATTTTAATTCCTTTCCTTTTTCCTCTTCTTTCTTTCATATTTGAAGGCTCGCGAATGTTGAGTATTTAAGAGAAGTTTTAGTTTTTGGATTTCAATTTGACTAAAACATCGTCATATTCTGACAGTCCCTATTAACTCTGAAACCCAAGGGAAAGAAATCGCTGGAAGGTGAGGGGGAGAAAAGAGGCGGTGCAAAAACTGAAAGCAAAGGCTCCCAGGAAGCCATAGAAGGCAGCTTTTTTGGCTGCCTTTGTCTTTTTTTAAGCTCAGAGAGGCCTGATGCGCTAACTGCAGTCAAGGATTAGTTTCCCCCAGGAGGCACCCGCCTGCCCAGAATCTCCCCGCCCTCCAGGTGCCTCCTGCTTCCAACCCGCAGTGCGCTGCAGATCCCCGCCGCTGGGGGCGCCAGGGGCCGAGTCGCTGAGGTGAAGACAGCGACCTTACTCCTAGCTTCGCCTCTCAAAGCTCTCAGAAGGGTGGCAACAGTGGCGAGGTGCACACCGAAGGGCGCCCTTTCCCCGGGCGAGCTGCAGCACAACCGCTTGCCAAAGGCGGCTGGGGTCCGTGACGCAGCCGCCTGCCGCGCTCAGGTTCAGGCTGCCAGGAGAGGCAGCTGCGGCGGTCCTGGCCCCTGCTATCCAGCGGCGCCCCGGGTCTGGGCAGATCCTGGGCTCAGCGGAGCTAAGGCGGCGCCCGCTGGCGCAGCCCGCTCGCCAGCGCCTGGCTCTCACAATGATGAAGAAGTTTAAGTTTAAGGTGGACTTCGAGCTCGAGGTACCCTTCCTCAGTGGGGTCCTCTTCTTCAAGATGTGGCTGCTGGACGGCGGCAGCTTCACTGCAGTTAAGGCGCCCTCCGTACCTCCCGCGCCTCCAGAGCCCTGCCTGCGCAGCCTTGGCTGGTTCATGGACAGCATCCCTTCCCTTGGCCCCTTCATTCCAGCCAGGCAGCCAGCCTTGTGAGCTCCCTGTCCTGCAGGGACCAGTCCAAAACCAGTCAGGAATGTATCCATCAGCACAAAATGCTTCACAAATGGGTTTAACTAGGTTGGCCTTGGCTTCTGCATTCCTGGCTCAAATGGTTCCTGGTGACAGCTCTTTCCTCCCAATTCTCTAGGAATGGGAGCAATGGCCAAAGGGAGAGAGAGGATGCTTCTTGTTTCCTTTAAGACATTTCCATATTTGTAAAATACAAAGTGGAATTGGAGCTGTTGTTAAAAACAAAAAAGGATCCCAGCTGCTCTGAGTTCTAAGCCCCTGTGAACAGCCTGTGCTTGGTTGACACCAAGGGGGTTTTGTGCGCCCAGATTGAGGCTGAGGTAGGCCAGGTTGGCCTTAATTTAAGGAAAGTATTCCTAGCAGATGAGGCAACAGTCCATGAGACTGTAGATTGCATCTCCAGCTCTGAACTAATGCTCATCTAATTACCTGTCTTGAAGTGACCACTGTGAGTCTCAATGTGGGGGACTTAGAACCAGGAGGGGATCCCAAACTCTGTGCTCATTTTGAAATGAGCCTCTCCCTGTGCGCCCTGTGCACTCTCTGGGAGAGACATTAATAGGTTCCAGAATGCAGCCAGGTGTGGCAATGTTCCTTGAGTAATTTCAGGGTTATTCACAGACTGACAGATTTGCCCTAGGGTGTTTTTCTATTTTCTTGAAAAGAAAAAAAACCCAAAAAGTTTATCACTGAATTTTTGAGTTCTTGAGGTCAAGGAGAAGGGTTAATGATCTTTGTTTAACCCAAATATATATGTATATAGTGGTCACAGACTTTATTTTTACACTAAAAATATTGTACTTTCTTTTTATATATCATCCCATTAAAATTGTAAAGGTCTTTTTAAGTTTCTTAGAACCTCACTAAATGCTGAGTCTGACTTTGAACTTGGGATCCTCCTGCCATAACCCCCCATGCCCCCAGTCATTGGGATTACAGGGGAGAGCCACCGTATCCAACTATAAGTGTTATTAAAATGGTCAGGGTAAATGGTTACATTTTACATAACCACAATTATTATAAAATTTGGAAAATACCTTGTACAATTATATTGGTCTATTCAGCTGAAGCCAAATTCTTGCATAATAAAATATTTTCAAATATCTCTTAGACAAAATATTATATTTTTTGAATCTTTTTGGAGTTCTTCTTTTGTAAACATTTAAATCACTTTTGAAGTTTTATTAAGACTGTCAGGATAAATTTAATTCTGTTCTGTTTAAATAAAGGAATAAATTTTTTTCTACATATTTTAGGCCAATTTTCCCTATTTCTCCATCTGTATGGGTGGGTGGGTGCTAATAGCTAAAGTAATTTTTCAGATTTCACATGAGTTTGTGGCAAAAACACATGTGAATTCAGGGAGTGTCCAGGAAGCTATTGATCACGTCTGTGTATTGGATCTTTTACTTTGTAAACAAGCTAAAAAGATTTCTCTCTTTTTTTGTCAAAGACTGTCTTTATGTTTTCAAGATTTTATTTGTTGATTTTTTTAACTTGTATAACAAATATTTATTATTTTAACTAAATTATTTATTCTAATTCGGTAAACATGATGGCAGAATAGAACTTATTTCATATTACATATATAGAGCACGATTTTTCAAGTCATTGATTGTACACAAAATATTGCACACTGTTCATGTCTATGTACATGTATTTAGGGTAATTATTTCTAACTCATTTCCCCATCATTCCTACCTCCGTGCCCCATCCCTGTTTTCAAGATTTTAATTCACTTCATTGTTTATTTCTTTTTAGTAATTTTCCATACTTCAAAAGTAATATATAGACTCAAGTGGAAAACTTAGAAAAGCAAAAAGAAAAGAACAAAAATTGCACGTAAATGAACAATCCAGAAATAAACACTATTACTGATATTTTGGTGTATGACCTAAGAACCTGTATCAATCCCCACATATACATACATACATAGACATATATGCATGCCCCCTCCACAATCATCAGCTTTTTTAAAAAGAGATCATAATGTAATTAATACATTTTTTGACTTCTATATCATTAAATATTCAATGTTAAAGTGCTTTAAAATTAGCATATTATATTGATCCATGCATACCAAAATTTATATCAGTGCAGTGCAAAATAGTGGAGTAATGTAACCAGTCTAGGTGCCCATCAGCAGATGAAAGGATAAAGAAAATGTAATATATATAATGGAATTCTAGTCAGCCATAAAGAGGAATGAAATCATGGCATTTGTGAAGTAAACGAGAGTCAGAAAATCAAGGGCAAATGTTTTCTCTCATATGCTGAATCTAGAGCAAAATAAGGGGGAAAAGGTGGGGGCCCCATGCAAATAGAAGGGAGACCAATGTAGTAGAAGAAGAGGATTGAAGGGAAGGAGGAGGGACTGTAAAAGGGAGGATGCACAATAAATTGACCAAATTTATGATCTGTACATATATGATTGTACCATGATGGATTCCACCTTTATGTGCACCTATAAAGCACCAATTTAAAAAACAATAAATACATAGAAGGAAGATCAGCAGAGCAGAGGAAGGGAATAGAGCCAGGGAAGAGGGGAGGGAAAGAGAAAGTATCTGGGACTGAAATGGAGCAAATTGCATTCAGTCATGTATGATTGTATCAGCATGAACTCCACTATTATGTATAATTATAATGTGCTAATAAAAACGAAAATGTTTTAAATAGGTGTATATCATTCTATTTTATTAATTTTCATGATTTATTGTACCAACCTTTTTGTAGCAGTCGGGTTCTTGTTGTTATTTTGAGATGCTGGGTATTGGACCTCTACCTCTGGGCCATATCCCCAGCTCTTTTTTTCCTTTGTAATTAATAGTTTTATAAATAAACCATCATAAGCATCCATATAGCCCAATTCGGTGCATGATTATTTAGGATTAACACTTAGAAATGGAAATATCTAGTAATGAATGCATGTTTTTAAAACATTTAACATATACTGCCAGTTCACCCTTTTGCATTAAATTGAGTTTTGATGATGAAAAAAAACTAATAAATATCAAACATCAAAAGTAACCAATATTAGAAAATGCTGTTTGACCATATGACAGATAATTGTTTACACCCTGGCTCCAGCAATGGCCCTTCTGGGTATATATACAAAGGCAATTAAATCAGTATGCTGAAGAGAAGTCTGCACTCCCACGTTCATTGCAACATTATTCACAATAGCCAAGACACTGAAACAACCTGTCTGTAACAGATGAATGGATTTTTAAAATGTGGTATATCCAATGGAATAATATTCAGTCTTTAAAAAGAAATAAATCCTGTCATTTGTGACAAGGTGGATGAACCTGGAGGACATTATGCTAAATGAAATAAGCCAGGCATAGACAGTGCACATGTGTAACATGAAAAAGGCCAACTCCTGGAAGCAGAGAATAGAATGTTGGTCTCCAGAGCATAGGGGTGGGAGGTATGGGGAATTTCTAATTTTTGTTAGAATGAATAAGTCCCAGAGATATATTGTATATCATAATTATTAGAGTTAATGTACATTTAGAAATTGCTGAGAGTGGATGATAAATGTTCTGAGAACAAAAAACAAGTGAATTGGTGAAATTATTAACTTAATTGAACCATTTCACAATGTACACATATATCAAAACATCATTATACACCATGTAATAACACATTATGAAATAAATATATAATTGAATGCATAATTTTTGGTCAACTATATATTAATATAAATAAAGATGTAAAAAGAACTCTTTATATCCTCACTGGAAATGGAATCATCAATTCACTTTATTATAATAGCTGTGATCTACTAGTAGCTAACACTTATCTTAGCACTTTCCTAAAATTATATATATATTTAATTATATTATATGTATATGATCATGTGTATGTATAAAAGTACAAATTGCTCATTCATTAAACACCTTCTGAATACCTAGTAGGCACCAGACATTGGGAAGGGTGTTAGGAATCTCTAGTAATGATGACATCGATACTGGGAATTAAACAGTAGACTTTTCTCTGGAGCCTTCTATGAGGTAGGCATGGAACAGGAATCCTCCACCTAATTTAGTTCCCATTTTATAACTGAAGAACAAAGAATTAGAGAAAATGTCTAATGCAAATGATCAGCTCTATTTGCAAAGCGGTTAATTAACTTATGGTCTGTTAGGCTCAAAAACGTGTCCAGCTATGTCACACTGTCTTCATAGAGAAGACAGACGTACTTTCCCCAAAGACCAAAGGTCACAAGGACAGTAGATGTGCGGAGAGTGAGGAGACACCATGGTACATGCTGTCCTCCAGTATTGGTCTGACCCTTCACAAATCTCTAACAGAGAAGGGTCAGACCAATACTACAAGGTCCATGGATTTTCTCGTGCATATTTTCTCTGTCTCCAATGCTTTCTTTTTAAGTCCCTTCCTTCTAGGACTGTGAAGTTGACTCAGTCAGGCTGCTCTGGCCTGCAGGTCACAGGTGCAGAGTCCACAGGACTCACTGGATGCATGTGGCGTTAGGCTGCCCGGGGGGGGGCGGTGTAGGGCAGAAGAGCACAAACCTGCTCAGCACACCTCCTAGCCAGAGCAGACTCCCTCATGGTGGGATACTAACAGAATCACCAGGGGTCAGAGAGGAGAGAGTCTGTTTGTTTAGCCAGCAACACCCCAGTGGAATCGGCCATTCTTTTCTGCTGATCTCATCTTTTCATCTCTTCCAAGGCCTAATCAGTTTAGTTTTCTTTAAGTTGTGTTTATGTTAGTCACAAGAAGTGGCTGTTGGTGACCAAAGAACTCAATTAACAGAGAGTATCTATGTGCTGGAGCAACCGAGTTCTCCACAGGGGTCTCTTCCTTTAATTGTTAGCAAAAGCAGATGTGGTAGAAAGGAAATTATGGACTCTACATGAGAAAGCTGGGGCACAGAGATGTCAGGTCAACTTCTCCATGCCACACAGCTAGGCAGTGATGGAGCTGTGACTCAAACTGGGGTCTGTCAGACCTCTGAGTTCACATCCGGAGCCTTCCTGCAGTCACCACCTCAGTGAAATGTCAGGTGCACACTGTGCTATGGGGCCAAGGAGATGGATGTAGTCAACCCAGCTTATGGATCAAGAGGGACCTTGCTGCCCAGCTGAAATCCATCAGATGCACCCACAGAGAGGGGACAGGTGGGCCACGCACACTAGGTGACCAAGTTAGGAAGGACATCACAAGCAGAGGGCCTGTCCGCAAGACCTGGTCTCTTGCTGGTCTTCAAGATACCAGGAAGACAGATGGCCCAGCACTAGTTGATTCGTGGCCCATCCCCCTTGGAATGAGGTTCTGCATTCACTGGCTTCTGACATTTCTCCCCGACTCTTGGGGTTCAGGCAAGCAGTCCCTATCTTATCCCCCACCTATCGGTGACCCGTTCTTGTGCCTGCTTCTTCCCGGGCATCCGATTACCTGCTGTCTGAATCCACCAGCCACCTCTGCCTCAGGGGTCACTGGAACCAGTGCCTGTTTAGGGGGTGTTCATGGAAAGCTCACAGGGTCCTTGGGGAGATGGGCTCCAGGCACCCCTATCAGATGGACCATGAACCAACCATGCAGTGCCCAGAGCTCCTTCATGGAAGCCAACGGACCATCCCAGACTCACAGAATAAAGGCTTGTTTGAACCCTTTTTGAAAACACACTGTTTGCTTTCTACACATGCACTAGTGGGGATTTCTCCAGGATTTTGTTCAGTTGATACCCAGAGTTAAATTTTCAGCTTTGGAATGAACTCAGAGGTGTTGAATTGGAGTAGGTTTTGGAGTTAACCTTCAAACAGCTTCACAAAGGATGCTTTCTGGGGAAGAGCAGCTGCTTCCAGAGGCTTTGCTGCCACCTTTCTGGCTCCTCCCATGAGCATCTTTTCTCTTTCCTGATGGCTTACCTGACCACCTTTCAGTGGGACATGATGGTGACAGCATGCAGGCTGTCAGCCAGAGGACTGGACACGGGGGTCAGATAGCAAGCACTGGAGTTATTTTGGCGGGCTTTCCTTGAATAGGCACTTGGATTTAGGTGGCCAACACGTTGATCTTGGTTCCTACTGGAGGTCAAAGTCACTACTATGGAGCTGGGAAGAGTCATGTGGATCCTAGGCTTGGTGCTGAGGCCAGCTGCTCTGCTCTCTGTGTTCGTCTTACTCTTGTCCACGCCCCAGAGCGGTGTGTCGGTTGTGTGGAACCTGATGGCAAGGTGCAAGGCGGCTGGGCCCGGCTTCTTGGGCAGATCATGGTCCAGAACTGGTGGTCCAACTGCAGTCAGTTCTGCTGACCAGTGTCATCTATGAACGTTATTCCAAAGTACTCCTTTTGTTTCAGGTTGAAGTGTGAAGCCAGAAGGTCCAGCAGCTCTCTTGACAGAACTTTGGGCTGAACCAGCAGCTCCAGCCTTCTGTCATCCAGGAGGTGCACATGTAGTGCCTGTCCTCTGTCATCTGGTACACATCCGCAGCCCGCACAAGTCCGCAGCACCTGGTGGCAAGCCGGCAGCCGCTCCGTGGACCATCTCCGCAGCGTGGACACTGTCAGGTTCCACACGAAGGGGCTGCTGGTGAACAGCAGGTCCTCCACGCAGCACAGGAACACCGAGGACATCCACTTGGCTCCAGCCGGTGTCCCCACCGCCGTCCCAAAGCCACCTCTGCGGGCAGCAGTGTCAAGCCTGTTGCCTGCCTGGTATACAGTGTGCATCCTGGACGGTTCTGGGCGACATGCCATGGGATTGGGCACTGGCCAGCCAAAGGCGGTGGCTGTCACTGGCGGTCTGCCTGTGCACTGCCTGCCCACAGTGCTCAGCAGGCTGCCCTAAGCTCCACAAACTCCTGATATATATTTAAGTCTTTACGTTACTCCTCAAAATAATCCTATGAGGAAGTACTAATATTTTCTCATTACTATTGCTATTATTACTATTGTTTTTGTTATTACTCTCATTTTATACTTGAAGAAATAGAAACACAAAGAATTGTTGAAAAGTCAGCTAGTAAGTGCAGAGCCAGGAGGCAGGCAGGCTCCAGGGTCCATTTTTAATCACTAGACTTTAATGATGCTTACGTTTGGGTTGTAGGCTTTCTCAGCTTTATGTTTTAGAAAACCAATACATAAATCTATGTAGTATGATTTTTCCTGAATGTTAATTATAGGAAATTGGTTCCAATATGTGATACCACTAAATGGGTTTGTAGACCTGGACCATTTACATTTGCCTCAAGATAGTCATATATAAAAGATAAAAAACATAATACTCATGCATATACTCTATTTTTCAAGCTGTGACTTTCTAGTTCTAAGTCTGCAATATTCAGTCTCATTCCCAGGTATTCATGCCTTGTAAAACTTTTGCTAATGCCATTTTATGCCACTAAGTTAATATTCCCCATTATATCATTAAACCATGCACACAAGGCAGGAGAATCTGAAATTCAAAACAAGTTTGGGCAACTTGGACAGGACCCAAAATTTTAAAAAGGGCTAGAATGTGGCTCAGTGGTAATATACACTGAATTCAGTTCCTTAGTACAAGAGAATGGGGGAGAGATGAAGGTCTTCAAATGCTGAGAATTGAAATATATATATACACACACACACACACATATGCTTATGTAGTATATAAAATAAAATATACATGTATAGTCTAGCTCATATATATACTATATATGCATATATATGCATGTATATTTTACATTCCTAATTTTACCCAATTCTTACAAAACCCCTTTAACAGAAGTAAAAAAAAAAATCATTGCTACTCTTCTTGGATTAGCAGATATGTCATAACACATTTTTAAAATTTTTAATGTTAAGGAAATTATCAGAATAAGGGTTTAGAAAAAGAAAAAATATTCAGAAAAGACCATTCATCCTATTACATGAGAAATAATTGAACTGCTAGATAGTTTAGGAACTGTCTCATAGAAAATAAGTAGATCTGGGGCTGGAGTTATGGCTCAGTGGTAGAGCTCTCACCTCCCACATATAAGGCCCTGGGTTCGATCCTCAGCACCACGTATAAATTAAATAAAATAAAGTTTTAAAAAAAAGAAAAATAAAAGAATTAGATCTGACCTTACTGTCACAAGAGCACAAAATGAGGACCAATAGGTGGGAGCTCCAGGGGAGTAGATTTATAATCAACCTAAAGAGCACGTCCCAATGCTTTGTATTTACTGGACATCGAATGGGTTTCTTTGAGAGGATGGTGGAGTCCTAAGCACTGACTGAATAACTGTTTTGGGAAATGTTGAAGAGAGAATCTTTGGAAGTTTTTTTTTTTTAAAATACTTTTTTAGTTGTAAATGGACACAATATTTTTGTATGTATTTATTTTTATGTGGTGCCAAGGATTGAACCTAGTGACTCACAAATGTGAGTTGAGTGCTCTATCACTGAGCTACCACCCCATTCCAGAATCTTTGTAAGTTTGCTAAGTTCTGTTCCCCTCTCTCTGCAGTAGATTAAATACCTGTGTAACTCAGAAGTGATCATATGACTTTCTCTCACCAATGAGATGTGAGCAAAAGTGATATCTGCCATTTCCTGGCAGAAGGTTTAAGAGAAATGATGCAGTTTGCTGTGTCTCTTTTCCTTTACTACAAACAGCTGTCCATGTGTGGTCAACCTGGACACTAAATGAATATGATATGGTTCAGAACCTCAGGTGACCTCCACTAGACATTAACATGAACAGAAACAAACCCTTGGATGTTTTTTGAACCATTAGATTTTGGGGGTTGCATATAAACTGAAGCATAATGGACCCTATCCTGACTGATACAGACTCTTCTTGATTTAGGTGACCCCTAAAACCAATCCTATACATGAAGTTTTCAGGATGTGATATCATCTGCAGTATTTTTTAGTTGTTTACTTCCTGTATTTCTTCCTTATAGTTGAGTTGTAATTGTGAAAGGTTATAGAGTGAAGGAAAAAAAAATCATGAATTGTTGGGTTGTAACTCAGTAGTAGAATGCTTTTCTCATAAGCATGAAGGCCTGGGTTTTATCCCCAGTACACCCCCCCCACACATACACAACATACAAGAATCATGAATTGTCAAAGTTACCCTTGAAAATAATGAGAAACACCCACAAAACCAAAACAATAAATGCAGTAGTATATGCATATCTCTGTCAGTATTATACATAAATTTACAATGAAGTTGTTGGATTATTTTTTAAGGATAATGTTGCATGACAATACATATCTTTAAATTCTAGAATTATTCCTGTGTAGCAAGATGTGCATGTTTTAATATTTACCAGGAAACTAAGGACAAAGTAACTGAAGAAATTGAAATTGGTGTCTCCCATTTCATGCTGACTGGGGGCTTTTGCTCTCTGAGTGGAGTGGTGGTGGAGACCCTGTGCTCTATTTCCCCACTATGACTCTAAGTGTTATGTTCCCTAAATTACATGTGCCATGCCATGGTGCAATTGTACGGTACTTCTTTTCTTCCTTATAGTTTGAGTATTAAGGGCTGGGGTTGTGGCTCAGTGGTAGAGCTCTTGCCTAGCACATGTGAGGCCCTGGGTTCAATCCTTAGGACCACATAAAATAAATAAAGATACTGTGTCCATCTACAACTAAAAAATAAATATTTCAAAAAAAAAGTTTGAGTATTAAAAAGCGAGCTTAGGTCCTGAACCAAAATTTCAGGTGACCACAGATTAGAGGAGACCAACAAATTTGGACTATATGTTCTTGTTTCACAACACATTTATTTTAAAAAAGTAACAAGAAGCTTAAACTAAATAGAAGTTTATTTCTCTCTTATATAAAGTCCAAACTGGAATGGTAGTTCTGTCTTGTCAAATTGTAGGGGCCTGGTCTCTTTTCATCATGCTTTCAGGGTATTGTGCTCATCCACAGGGATTAATTTGGCTCACCCTACATCCGAATTCTAGCCCCAACCTTTGGGAATGAGGAAAGGGAATGAGGAGGTCCCTTTTGCTCACAGTCCATTGACCAGAACATAAGCAGAATGTCACATTCAATTGTCTGGAAGGATAAAAATTGTAATCATTGCTGGGTTCCATATACCTAGAAAAAAATCTAATTATAATAAATGGAGGGGACAGCAACTATCAGGAGACAATTAGCTTCTGTATACCTCTGTTTTAGAGATGAGAAAGTTGATCCTCAGAAAATAATTTGTTCAAGGCCTCACATAACTAAGATATTTGAAAAACTGTCCCAAAAAGAGAACATAGAGTTATGCTGGGTACATCAGAAGTCAGAACCAGGACTGGTAGGGAGATGTTAAAGGAGGCATGTTTCTATACAGTTAATATTAGAACAAATAATTTTCAACATTTAGAAGAGTACAATAATGAATAGGCTACCTCAGTGCTATTACCAATTTAAGCCTTGTCCATTTGTCAGGGATGTCATTCTTAGCTAGGCACCATGCCTGTAATCCCAGCACCTTGTTTGAGGTGGGAGGATTGCATGTTTGAAGCCAGCCTCAGCAAATCAGACTCTCAGCAACTTAGTAAGACCCTATCTTAAAATTGAGAGAGATTAATAGATAGATAGATAGATAGATAGATAGATAGATAGATAGATAGAAAGAAAGAAAGATATATCATTCTTCATTAGGAAGATGGGTCACTTGGGTGATTCTTAAATCTTTTCTAATTGCAAGTGTCTATGATTGAGCTTTCAGTTTTGTCTCCTAATACCAGTGTTCCTAAACCTTTCTTTTTTAGCCAGGACCAGTCAGCTTATATTAGCCAAATATGTATGTGTTTGTTTCCTTGGTAACCTATCCTTTCCCTACCTCTCCTTCAAGCTTATTTTAGTTAATTCACATTCCAACCTTTCTTCAAGATCTAGATGTAATTTAATGTCTCATCAGTTTGATTGCCACACCTGTTCCAACCTACAGCCTACCCACTTGTTTTTCTCCAATCCTTGGTGTACATACTAAATATATTGTTAATATGTTGGTTATTTGTTT
>NW_026007847.1:0-3892 GCF_001458135.2 Marmota marmota marmota
CAATTGTTTCTTTTATTTCGATTTCATTGATTCCAGCTCTGATTTTAATTATTTCTTGCCTTCTACTATATTTGCTCCTGATTTGTTCTTCTTTTTCTAAGGCTTCGAGGTGTAGTGTGAGGTCATTTTTTTGTTGGTTTTTCCTTCTTTTAAGGAATGAACTCCATGAAATGAATTTTCCTCTTAGTACTGCTTTCATAGTGTCCCAGAGATTTCAATATGTTGTGTCTGAGTTTTCATTTACCTCTAAGAATTTTTTAATTTCCTCTTTGATGTCTTCTGTAACCCTTTGTTCATTCAGTAGCATATTGTTTATTCTCTCTGTGGTGTAGGATTTTTCCTTTCTCATTTTATTATTGATTTCCAATTTCATTCCATTATGATCAGATAAAATGCATGGTAGTATCTCTACTCCTTTGTAATTGCTAAGATTTGCCCTGTGACATAATATATGGTCTATTTTTGAGAAGGATCCATGTGCTGCTGAGAAGAAAGTGTATCCGCTTGATGTTGGGTGGTATACTCTGTATATATCAATTAAGTCTAAGTTATTAATTGTATTATTGAGCTCTATGGTTTCTTTATTCAACTTTTGTTTGGAAGATCTGTCCAGTGGTGAGAGAGGTGTGTTAAAATCTCCTGTGATTATTGTGTTGTTGTCTATTTGACTCTTGAACTTGAGAAAAGTTTGTTTGATGGACGTAGCTGCACCATTGTTTGGGGCATATATTTAATGATCGTTAAGTCTTGTTGGTGTATGGTTCCCTTGAGCAGTATGTAGTGTCCTTGTTTATCCCTTTTGATTAACTTTGGCTTGAAGTCTATTTTAGTTGATACCACTATGGATACCCCTGCTTGCTTCCGGGGTCCATATGAGTGGTATGATTTTTCCCAACCTTTCACCTTCAGTCTGTGTATGTCTTTTCCTATCAGATTGAGTCTCCTGTAGGTAGCATATTGTTGGATCTTTTTTTTTTTAATCCATTCTACTAGCCTTTGTCTTTTGATTGGTGCATTTAAGCCATTAACATTTAGGGTTACTATTGAGATATGGTTTGTACTTCCAGCCATATTTGGTTATGTATGTTACTTAACATGATTTGTTTTTTCTCTATTAGTTTTTCCTTTACTGTACTACCTCCCGCTGTTGGTTTTCAATGTTATTTTTCATTTCCTCTTTCTGTAATGTTTTGCCAAGGATGTTTTGAAGACCTGGTTTTCTAGCTGCAAATCCTTTTAACTTTTGTTTATCATGGAAGATTTTTATTTCATCTTCCATCCTGAAGCTTAATTTCGCTGGATACATGATTCTTGGTAGGAATCCTTTTTCTTTCAGCGTTTGAAATATATTGTTCCAGGATCTTCTAGCTTTCAGAGTCTGTGTTGAAAGATCAGCTCTTATCCTGATTGGTTTACCCCTAAATGTAATCTGCTTCCTCTCTCTTGTGGCTTTTAAGATTCTCTTCTTATTCTGTATGTTGGGCATCTTCATTATTATGTGTCTTGGTGAGGATCTCTTATGATTTTGTACATTCAGTGTCCTGTAGGCTTCTAGTATTTGGATTTCTTTTTCATTCTTTAAGTCTGGGAAGTTTTCTAGTATTATTTCATTGAATAGATTGCTCATTCCTTTGGATTGAACCTCTATACCCTCTTGTATCCCAATAACTCGTAAGTTTGGTTTCTTTATGTTATCCCATAATTCTTGGATGTTCTGCTCATGATTTCTAAACATTCTCGCTGAGCTGTCTATGTTCTTTTCAAGTTGAAAAACTTTGTCTTCGTTGTCTGAAGTTCTATCTTCTAAGTGTTCTACTCTGCTGGTAATACTCTCATTTGAGTTTTTAATTTGGTTTATTGTTTCCTGTTTTTCCAGGATTTCTGTTTGTTTGTTTTTTATATCCTCTATTTCCCTATAGAGTTGATCTTTTGCTTCTTGGATTTGTTTATGCAATTCGTTGTCAAAGTGATCTTTCATTGTCTGAATTTGCTGTATAATGTCTTCCTTGAGACTCCAGATCACTGAAGCATGTATATCCTGAACTCTTTATCTGACATTCCATCAGCTGCAGATATTACCTCTTCTAATGTTGAATTGACCTGTATTGTTTGTGGTCCTTTCTTTCCTTGTCTTTTTATACTGCTCATGTTTTTTTCTAGCTTTGTGAAACTGTTGTGTTAATGGTTTTCCCCTTATATATTTATATTGTTCTTGTATAGCTCCAAAATCCCTCTTTTGCGGAGAAAGACAATGTTAACAGTTCTCATTATCAACAGTACATCATCTAAGCACAAGTTTCCATTATTAATACATTTATAGTTAAAGTCTAAGTCTACAGATATTGGTTTTAAATATTATTTAAGAATATAGTCATTAGTTTCATAAATGGCATACCATATCTGGTGGCATATAGAAAACGTAATTTCAGACGAAGGATGTTATACTTAGAGGGAAAGGAGTGTGGGTATGAGGTTAAACAAACTTAGCAAATTTGGAGAACTCTAACCAATAGACTGGTAATTTATGGAAGAATGTATAGACTGAACCTCCTATCTGTATTTAGATAGTTACCCTATGTATAGAAAGCAAAAGTTAGGAGGTTGAAAGTGGGAAGAAGGAATACGAATGAAGAAAAGAAAAAAAAAATAACAAGGAAGAAAAGAGAAATAAGAGAGAAGGAAAAAGAAAGTAAGATAGAAATAAAGAAAAAAATGGGGGAAGGTGGGGTAAATGCAATTCCTCTATATTATTTATGTTATTTTGGTGATTCAGTTGTTGATGCACAGTTCTTGCTTTCACATATGTTGAGGTTGTGAAAGAGAGAGAAGAAAAGAGAGAAAGATAAAAAAAAAAAAAGTCTCTCAGAACACTCTTTTCCTTTCTTCCAGTAGGTGGCGTTGTCTATTCCTAGCTTGAGCCTCTGTGTTCAGGGTGGTGGATATAGCCAGTGTGAAAGGACATGAGGTTCCACCTGTATCTTCCCTACTCTAGTCTCTGAGGTGGAAACCAGGTGCCAGACAGTTGTTGTTTTGCGTTGATAGCTAGAACCGCCAAAAGCTTGTGGGAAATTTTTTGAGTTATCGCAGCTAAGGGTGGGGGAGTTGGAAACCTGGTACCTGGATCAGCCGCAGAACTGTGCTGGTAGCCACAACCCCTTTGATGTTTTTAAGGGTTGATGGGCTTCCTCCGGACTAGCACGCGGGGCAATGCTGCGCTTCCTCCTCCCATCTGGGCTGGGCTGACGCTGGGCTTCCTCATCCCTTAGGAACGTTTTCTTTAGTTATTCTATAAGCTTTGAAAAAGTAGTCACTACCACTTCGCAACCTTTTGATGAAGAAGTACAAAAGAGGGTGCTACTTTTCATCCAAAAAAAAATAGTTCTCAAACTAATAGTTGAGTGACACAAATCTGCCATGAATGTAGCCACCATGCTATATTACCTTCTCTCCTTTGTTTCTTCTTCAGTCTCCTTCCACCTTCTCATCTCCCTCCTAGCTTATTTTCACAATTATTAAACTATCCATGAACTGGATGTGGGTTACTTAGTTACTTTAATGATGCTTTTTAGATATTTTTAATAATAAAACATCATTTAAATTATAAATAGATTGAATTTTTAGAAATCTGAGCTACATTCAAAGCCTTTTTTTTTTTAAAGAGGTCAAATTCTGAGAAAAACCATAAAATGCCTGCTGCCACATAATACTTTAGAATGACAGCTAAGGACATAAAGACACACCCTACTTGTTTCTACTAGTTGACCTTCTCCATGCAATCCTTACTAGAACCCAAAGACATTAGTGAAAAAAACATTAAATGTAAACTTAAACAATCCAGGGTAGAGAAATAACAGTAAGAATATTGCCTTTCCCTAGTCAAATTTTTGCTTGA
>NW_026007848.1:0-3891 GCF_001458135.2 Marmota marmota marmota
CTTCTAAGATCTTCTTCTATTTCTCTCTTTAGGGTTCTGTAGTTTTCATTGTATAAGTCTTTTACCTCTTTTGTTAGGTTGATTCCCAAGTATTTTATTTTTTTTGAAGATATTGTGAATGGAATGGTTGTCCTCAATCCCTTCATCCAGACTCCAACCCAAACCACCTGCCCCCCACCCACCTACACATCTCCAAGTACTGATATTGTTAGAATTTATCATATATATTGTTCAAGTTTATACAAGACATGCATGTATATATACATACACACTTATAGCATGTATATGTGTGTATACATGAGCATTATGAGCATATATGTAATAACCCGGTGTAAAGTAATAACTTAAATAAACACACATTTCTTGTTTTTTCCATTCAATAGAACCTCACAAGAATTCTACCTCACATATTGCTATAACTATTTTTAATTGTGTCTATACTGCAATTTATTCAATTATTCTTCTATGCTTTGTTTCATTTATTTACCCATTCATTTGTTCATTCATTCCTTTATTCTGTGCTTATTTATTTACTTTTATGCTTATTTATTTATTTACATGACCAGACATGGTGGCACATGCCTATAATCCCAGTGGCTGCAGAGGCTGAAGTAGGAGGATCACAAGTTCAAAGCCAGCCTCAGCAAAAGCAAGGCACTAAGCAATTCAGTGAGACCCAGTCTCTAAATAAAATACAAAATAAGACTTGGGATGTGGCTCAGTTGTCAAGTACTTCTGAGTTAAAATCCCAGTATCCCCCCCAAAATATTATGTATTAAGGATCATAATTATCACAATCTATGGCACACTTCCCAACTCAAGGATCACTGCTTTTAAAATGCATATTTTAATACGCTTCCTCATAGCCTTCTCAAAAAGTTGTCAAATTAGTATTTTCACAAGCACTTTTGACAGTTCATATTCCCTCTATTCCATCTACAATTTGTGTTAGCAGTCCTTCTAATTTCATCAGTCTGATAGATGTGAAGTGATACATGTTTGTTAAATTAATTGTGCCTTTTTCCTGATTATTAGTGAGTTTGGTCATCCATTCAGCTCTTGTTGATCATTGTGATTTGCATTTTTATATTTTTGTTGTACATATTTTAATATAAATTAACATTATAAATATATACATGTATATGAAGCATTAGAAATATTTTCAAATGTATTTTTACAATTTTATGCATTTTACAACACACATGAATAGTATGTATTAATAGGATTCAGTGGGGTGTTAACATGTGTGCATACAGGGTGCATGAGCACACCTTTTCTACCATGGACTGCCCATCCCAGCACCCTTCCCAGTCCTGGTGCTCTCTATTATGGTTTCAGGTCAATTTTTTGTAGCTTCCACATATGAGAGAATATGTAGTATTTGTCTTTCTGTGTCTGGCTTATTTCTCTTAACTTAATGTACTCCAGTTCCATCTTTTTGTTGTGAATGATAGGTTATTGTCCTTCTTTATGACTGAATTATATATATAATACAAAATTATATATGCATGTGTGTTCTATATACATATATAACATATAACTGTCATGTATATGTATATATGTGTATGTATGTGTATATAAAGGTGTGTATATGTGTGTGTGTATATATGTATATATATGTATGTATATATGTATATATGTATATATACATATATATAAATTATTTTCTTCATCCATTCATCTATTGATGGGCATCTAGGCTGATTCCATATCTTGACTATTGTGAATAATATAGCAATAAAACATGGATATGGAATATTTCTTTTGTATGCTGATTTCATTCCCTTTGGATATATAGACTCGGGAGTAGAATTTGTTTTCTTATTACTTGGCCAGTTAAGTTTGCCATATTGTTTATCTATTTGTTATATTAATAGACAAAAAGTTACAGTTTATTTGTTTTATATTCATATTTTTACCATATATTTTTAATGTCTTTTAGTCATATATGTCTCTATTTGGATAGTTTCTACATTTCTAGACATATTTGAAGAAGGTCTTCCAAAACCAAGACTATGCATGCATCCTGAATTTATCATGGGAGTTTTATTATCTTATTTCTTACACTAGGCTGGTTAATTCACAATATAGCCATTTGTTAACTAATTCATCCTTTGTGCCCAAAATCTGCTTTGTTACTTTCTTAAGTTTATTCTTCAGTATTTCACAGTTTTGTTACTATTGAAACTTTTTTCAATTACTATAATAATATAACTTAGGGGCTGGTGTTGTGGCTCAGTGGTAGAGTGCTCGCCTAGCATGCATAAGGCACTGGGTTTGATCCTCAGTACCACATAAATGTAAAATGAAGATATTGTGTCCACCTAAAACTTAAGAATAAATATTTTTTAAAAAATAACAATATAGCTTATTGTTAGAGAACAATGCTAGTTTTGAAATTTAATTAATATTCAGCTGTTTTATTGTATTCTTTTTCTCTCTTTTAAATATTCTCTTTTTCATTCATTACTGATGTCCCTACCATCTTTTTATTTCCTGTTTTGAGATTTCTTAAACTTTCATGAAGGCAAATTTACCCTAAACTGATTCTAGTTTATTTAGAAAGCATAAAACATATTAGGTGATTGTTTTTTTACTTAAGTAGTATCTAAACATTATCATCAGCATTAATTTACTTAATAGAAGACTATTGTCTAGATACTATTGTTTTTCCTATTTTTACAGATAAGGGAACTGAGACCCAGAAAGAAGAAGAAAGTTCCACAGGTTTAACAGCTGCTGTTGACAGAAACAGGACCTAAATCAGAATCTCCAAAGTCTGCACCACTGCCTTGTCATTTACTGTTGATTTTTTTCTTTGATCCAATGGTAATTTAAAAATATGTAGCAGTTTTGTTGGACATGGGGCCATCTCTCAATATTTATCTGCTTTTATTGTTGTTGCTTTAATTTTATACTTATCATAATACTTTATTTTGCCCACTGCTTTTAGCCTGATGTTCTTTGTCATCTGAAATTGATATTGCCATTTCTGCTTTCTGTTTATATTTTCCTAACATCTGTTTGTGCTTCCATTCATTTCCCCTTAAGGGTGATTTTTATAAAGTCATGTACTGATTTTATAAAGTCATTTTACTGATTTTATCAGACACTCTCTTTCTAACTTGATAAATTCAAGTCCAGTCACATTAAGAGTAATGATTAATTTACTAGGCTTTTATTCCTAACATCTTTTCTTATGTTTCTCATGTAATTTACATTGCTTCCTCTCTTACTTAATTTATCAATTGAGCTGTTCATTCTGACATTTTCTGTGGAAATCTGGCAGTTCTACTAATGGTTGCTACTCCTACACTCCTTATCACAGGTGTATTTCTCTACTACTATTTGTATACAAGATACTACCTCCCTGCCCTCACCAGGACATGCTTTTTCTCTATCAGTCATAGACCATCATGATTTTCCTTCACAGCAAGAACACGGCTCAAAGCATATCCTCGCTGATTCTGCTTCCATTTAGAATTTAGAAATTCTAAAGGGAATGTTGTTTTCTCCTGACAAAAGCAACAAAAGAAGCTGGATAATTCACATACACTATAAAAAGAAGGGGGAAAATTGTAAGCACATCAGAAGTATGAGGACACAGGCAATCAAGTGAAGTAAACTCTAAAGAGAAGAAGTCCCTAGAACAAGAGAAGGAACCTATAAACCACTTCATCTCCCACACAGCATAAAAAAAGAGAAAGAGAGACAACTACCATAAGAGTTGATAAGAAGAAATCAGCTAAAATTTGAACAAATTCTTGAACTGATTGGGGGCTACTGTGAAAGCTTAAAATAACTTGAAGCCACAAACCCAAGTGGATTTTCTTACTCATAAGCTTTATTCTACTGGTCTTTCCTGAGTGCATCCAAAAAAAAAAAAAAAAG
>NW_026007849.1:0-3891 GCF_001458135.2 Marmota marmota marmota
ATATATGAATTAGGTCTAGGGTTACAATTAGGTGAGGGTTAAGGTTAGTGCGATGGCTCAGTTTTTTTTAGATCTAGGGCTACAGTTAGGGCTAATTTTAGGATTAGTGATAATGTTACGGCTATTGGTATGGTGAGGTTTAGGCTTAGATTTATTGTTATGTTTAGATCTAGCTTTAGGGCTAGGGTTAACATTAAGTTTAGGTCTAGTGTTAGGATTATGATAACAGAAAGGGTTACAACTAGAAACAGGGCTAGGGTGAGAGTTAGAGTTAGTCTTAGGGCTAGTGTTAGGGTTGGGTTTATGGTTAGGGCTAAATTAGGGCTACGATTAGTGCTAGGGTTAGTATTAGGTTTTGGCCTATGATTAGGGCTAGGATAAGGGTTTGTATTAGGGCTAGGGATAGGATTAGGAAGAGTGCTAATGTCAGGTCTAGCATTATGATTAAGGATAGTTTTAGGGTTAGATTATGGCTAGGTCTAATGTAACGGTTGGGATTAGGGTAAAGGTCTGGTTAAGAGCTAGTTGTATTATGAGGGTCAGGATCAGGGTTAGGGATTGGTTTCAGTTAAGTTTTAGAATTAAGGCTCGAATTAGCATTAGATTTTGGGCAATGAATTGGGTAAGATTTAGGGTTCAAGTTAGGTTTAGGGTTTTGAATAGGGTTAGGGATAGCTATACAGTTAGGTTTAGTCCTATGGTTAGCATTTGTGTTAGGCTTATGTTTAGGGTAATGGATAGGATTACAGCTAGGTTTGGGGCTAGGTTTATGGTTAGGATTATTGCTAGAGTTAGATTTAGGGTTAGGTTTAGGTTTAGGGTAAGTGTTAAGTTTGAGCTAGGTTTCAGGCTAGGGCGAGGGATAGGGTTAGAGCAGGTCTAGGGTAAAGTTTAAGATTAGGGCTATGGTTAGAATTAGGGTTAGGGTTAGGGTCAAGGTAATGAATACAGTTAGAGCTAGGGTTTGGGCAATGGTTACAGTTAAAATTAGGGTTAAATTTATAGTTAGGGATAGGACTATGTTAATGTTTAGGGTTAGGATTAGGGCTAGGTTTAGAGGTAATGTTAGGGTTAAAGTTACTTTATTCAAATTTCTTTGACACAATCCAGGATTCATTTTTAACTAACCTTACTCTGGTTCCCCAGGTTTAGGCCTTTTGGTTCAACTGTTTGGTTTCAGAAAAAGTTAGTATTTTCATTTTACTTTAGTCTGATCTATACGAGTAAATGGAAATAGACCTGGAAATCAAACAGGGTTGATACTAGCTGCTTGAAACTGCACACGCACCCTTAATTCTCTGTGAGGACACTCTGGTATGTTCCTTGTGAGTGTAGACCTAAGCTGAAGCATGCAAAAACAACTTTAGCCAAGAGCCCTTTAGGAGAAAGCAGGGAAATATACATGCATTGAAATTCCTACCATAATTATTTGGTCAGATTTGTTTTATACTGCATAGGATTCATCATTTGGCTTGCCCCACAAAGCTCTCCAAGTGTGGGACTTCTAGGATCAATGGTTCTCTAACCCAGTTAGGGTTAGTGTTAGGTTTAGGGTTAGGGCTAATGTTAGATGTAATGTTAGAGTGATACTTAGTTTTGTTCAAATTTCTTTGATACTTGGGAGGAGGCAAATTTTACCTAGCCTTAATATGCTCCCTACGTTTGGGCCTTCTCATTTCAATGGTTCACTATCAGGAACACTCTGTATTTTAAGGTTTCACTTTACATTGACCTCTATAGGTAAATGAAAATGGAGGTTGAAATCAAACCGGGTTGGTGATAGCTACTTAAAACTTCAAACACTGAATCAGTTCTCTGAGGGCACTCTCTGATTTGTTCCTTGTGAAAGTAGCCCTAAGATGAAGATTGCAAAAACAACTTTATCCAAGAGCACTTTAGCAGAAAACAGTGAAATATGCATGAACTGAAATACCACCTCAATTATTTGGTCATATTTCTTTGACACTGCATAGCCTTAATTTAGCCCTAAACCTAACCCTAACTCTAGCCCTAAATCTAACTCTAATTCTTGCCCTAGCCCTATTCCTCGTATAACCCTATCCTTATCATAACCCAAAAACTTGCCCTAATCTTAGCTCTAACACTAGCCATAGCCCTAATCCTAGAATTAACCATAACTCTAAATGTACTCCTAAGCCCTAACACTAGCAATAACACTAACGCTAATCGTAAAACTACCCTTAAATTTAGCCTTAGCCCTAAAACAAAACCGATCCATAGTACTAACCCTAACCCTTAACCTAAACCACATCCTAACCCTACATTTATCCCTAAACTGACCCAAATTTGAGTCCTATCCCTAACTCTAAACTAAACCTGACCCTGACTCTGATATTACCATTAACCCTAATTCAAACATCACCCTAAATCTGAACCTAATTATAAAACTAGACTTAGCCCAAAATAACCCTAAACGTAGACCTAATTGAAACCCTAGATCTTACATTAGCTGTATCCCTAACAAGAGCCCTAAGGTAACCCAAAACCTAGCCCTAATCTGAGACAAAACCTTGGCTTTAACCCTAAATCTAGCCCTAACCCTTACCCTAATCCTAACCCTACTTTTAATCCTTGCAATAACCCTACACCTAACCCTAAAACTAGCCATAAGCATAACCATAAACCTAGCCCTAACCCATAGCTCTAACACCATCCATTACCCTAACCCTAACCCTAAACATAATGCTAACCCTCAACCTGACCCTAGAACTATATATAACCCTAACCTACACATTACCATAAACATAACCTGAATCCTAACTCTAACCATATCATTACTCTAACTCTAACCTTAACCCTAATGCTAACTTGAGCTCTAATCCTAAACCTTAATCTAAACCAAACCCTAATTTTGACCCTGACCATAATAATACCCCTACTTCTAAATGTGACCCTAACCCTCAACCTAACCCTTACACTATACCTAACTATAAATCTACCCCCAAAACTATCCCTAACCATAACCCTCTTCCTGACATTAGCCCTAGCCCTAATGGTAGCCCTAACCCTAACACAATCCCTAGCTCTCACCCTAGGCCTAACACTATCCTTAATTCTAAGCCCTACATTTTACCCTATTCCTAACCCTAGTTTTAACCCTCATCCTAGCTGTAAACCTAGCTGCAACATCATACCTTACCCTAACCATAACCCTACCCCTAACACAAGTTCTAACCCTATCACATATCATAAGCAAAACAGTAATCTTAGTGGTAACCCTCGACCTATCACTAATCCTTATCCTAATCAAAACCCTAATCCTATTAATAGTCCTAACCCTAGCCCTCATTCTAGCTCTAAACCTATCCCAAACCCTAACCATAACCCTGAACCTTATTCTGATAATAACACTAACCCTAGGTCTAAACCTGACCCTAGCCCTAGACCAAACCCTAACACTAGCCCTACCAGTAACCTTATACTAAACCCTGACTCAAAACATAACACTAACCCTACCTCAAAACATCTCTCTAAAATTAAACCTAACCCTAAAACTAGACTTAGCCCTAATGTAACCCTAAAATTATCCCTAAACATAAGCCTAGTTCTTACATTATCCATACCCCTAACACTAGCCCTAAGGAAACCCAAAACCTAGCTCTAATCTGAGCCCAAACCCTAGCTTTTACCCTATCTTTAACCCTAAATGCATCTCTAACATTTACCCTAAACCCAACCCTAACTTTAATCCTTAACTAACCCTAAATCTAAACCTAAACCTAGCCCTAGCTCTAACCTTATTCATTACACTAGCCTGAACACTAACCCTAATGCTAACCCTCGGCCTAACCCTAACACATTCCTTAACCCTAACCTATCCATTACCCTAAACATAACCCTAACCCTAAACCTAACCTAATACTAAATATC
>NW_026007850.1:0-3890 GCF_001458135.2 Marmota marmota marmota
GGTTTTTTTTTTTTTTTTTAAGGTGCTGGGGATTGAACCCAGAGCTTGTGCATTCAAGGCAAGGACTCTACTAACTGAGCTGTATCCCCAGCCCTGCTCTAACATTTTCTTACACATCTACAGTCATAAGTTTAACTTCTACGAAGTATTCAACACTCAGTTCTAAAATAATATTACTTTCAGTGATGAATAACCTGTATTTTAAACTTTAAACATTTTTGATTGATTAAATATTAGTATTCTCCTAAATTCCTAAGGCTATTTATGCTGTGTAAATTAACATAGGTGTGCAGATTTCAGTTAAAAGAAAGTCCATTATGGGTAAATAAAAACTCTTTAATTTGAACAGTTGAACTCAACACCCAAATAATTTGAAGCACTTCTTAAATCTTAAAATAGGCAAGCCCTTTTGAGATGAATCAAAGATTCTAGTAAGTTTATTTTTTACATATATTTACATATATGCAGGTTCATACATAACAATTTATGTGTAATTGGCTGTAGTATATATAGTAAGTTGATGTGAGTCCAGTCTATTATGGTGAAATTAAGGCAATATCCATGGACTTATTTCCACACTATTGAATCTATATTTTTAGTGTATATTAAGTAATAAATTTTTTATAATGTAGTTTAGCTTTTGTTTTTTTCTAAATTTATTTATTATAAGGCTTAGGGGTACAATTCTGTGTGTTTTTTAACATTCCTGGTTATTGGAGATTGACAGTGTACCTCATCTTCATTTCAATTGTTATTATCATTTATCTTATAGTATGATTTCATAGCTAGGATGTTAAATTATTCCTTTCATTGTTTATAAACCCAAGAATTTTTAAATTTAGATATTATTCTGTCACCACAGAAATAACAGTATTTTTTGACTATAAAAGAAGTACATGATCCTATTTTAAAATATATCTATAGTCTGCCACCATGTGTACAGCTATTGATATATATATATTCCTTCAGTTTCCTTCCTATGCATTTAGATGCTAAGTGGATTGGAATTGTAGTATTCAGTTAACATATTTGGAACATTTTCTATTAGATATTATTTTAGATCTTTTTAGTGTTTATTAGAAAAAACTATACATTGATGAGAAATTCAGGAAGTACAAAGGGGATGTTCCCTTACCTTTTCAGTTCCCTTCTTTTCCCAACCACTGATGATAGTTGCACATATATAATAATAATTAGCATTGCTGTGTCAATGTGTATGAATTTTAGACTTGACACTTGATGGTGAGGTATTTAAAATTAAACTTTAATTTGTGGGGTTCCAAAAGCTTATAACCTTAATATTGTCCTAAGAAATGATTTTTTCCTATTCAAGAATTTTATGGGTTAATAATAAAAAATAAAATCAGTAATAACAATAATAGTATTGATAATAGTAATAGCTCAGATTTATAAAGCAGCAGTAAGGTTTTCATTTGAATGAAAGGATTTGTTAAGGAGCATTAGTTTTTTTATTGAAATGTTTGGTAGTCAGGTTTTTTTTTAAATTAAATCCCCCCCTCCGCTTTTTTTTTTTTTTTTTAAGAAAAAGTAAAAAGATGTTTTATTGGTTTGCTAGCAAAGGAGAAACACAGGGGACTCTTGTCCCAGAGGCTGTGATTCTTCTCATCAGGAGGAACAGATTTTTAAAGAGGTTTTTCAAAGACTCATTCCATGTGTTCTGTCTGAAGTCGTAATTCACTTATTAATCTGGGAGATAGCCATTTCTTAAATTTTCTGTTGCCATCCCTGAAGGAAGTCTGAATTACTTGTTTCTGTGGTGCGTATGTGCTGAAGGGCAGATAAATCTGCCTAGGATGGGGAAGAAAGATGATCCTGTTTTCCCAAGATTAGGGAGGAGAGGCGGGAAAGAAAGAGAAAGAATTTTTTATGTCTCAAAAATAAGTTGTGGCAGAGTAACAAGGGCTATATTAGAAGCATAAAGTGGACCACTGTTATAGAAGGAGGGCAGGTTTGAGGCCAGCCTCAGCAACTTAGCAAGGTCTCAAGGAATGTACTGAGACCCTGTCTCAAAATAAAAAATAAAAGGGCTGGGGCTATAGCTCAGTAATAAAGAGCCCCTTGTTTAAATTTCCAGTACCAAATAAAAAAAGTAATTTTGACTTTTCATGTGTTTATTGTTATAATTATTATTAGCAGTAGTTGTACTGGGGATCGAACCCATGGGCTTTCTACCGCTGAGCCACAAGTCCCCCGCACATTTTTAAAAATTTGAGACAGGATATTCTTACCAAGTTGTCCCTCTGGCCTCAAACGTGATTCTCCTGCTCAAGTAACCTGAATTTCTAGGATTACAGGCATGCATCACCACACCTGGCTGTCTGAAGGACCTCAGGATATTTCTAATGGCCAATGAGGATTGCCTTCAATTTAAAGTCATTAGCTCTTGTCACCTGCTAATAGGAAAGTCAGTCTGTCCTTTTGAAGCTTTGAAGTCAGGCATTGACTTTTCTCCAGTCTTAGATAGCATCTTCTAATAGAAGTTTTGTCTACATTAAAAATCTGTTGTTTAGTGTGGCCACCTTCATCAATACTCTTAGCTAAATCTTCTGGATAACTTGCCCCAGCTTCTGCCACAGCACTTGCTGCTTGAATTTGCACCTTAATGTTATGGTGATGGCTTCTTTCCTTAAACCTCACTAACCAACCTCTTTTAGCTATAAGCTTTACTTCTGCAGCTTCTTCACCTTATTCAGCCTTAACAGAACTGAAGATAGTTAGAGCCTTGCTCTTGATTAGGTTTTGGCTTCAGGGAATATTGTGACTGTTCTTGTTACAGGAGAAGAGATGTCTCTGTAGAAGGATCCAAGGGGTACCCAGCGAAGAGGGGAAGCTCAACAGAGGGGCACTTGGCATATGTGGTGGAAAAGAACTTCAGCATGGGACACACAAAGGCATAGAGGTTTATTTAGGAAGTAGATACATATTCAAGGGAGAATGCAAGGTTTTTCTAGAGTGAGAAGCAGCCTCAAATCTTTTCTTTAAGGAAATAGTAATGTTTTAAGTTAGAAATGGCAGTCCTTTTCCTGAAGAAAAGGAGTAAGAGATTTCACATATTTCTATGGAATTTCTTTCTACTCTTTCTGGTCACTCCAATTATTTTAAAGAAGAGAAAATGGAGTTTTCCAAGTGAGCTTACCTACACAAGTGTATACACAAATGTATATTTCCCCACCACCTACCAACTTTATTTGAATGAACCATTTTTTTTTTTTTACTGGAAAAATACTTCATTGGATGTCATAAAACTTAGATTTGAAATAGCCAAAATATGTGTTTTTCTGTTTTTCCAAAGATAAAGCTTGATTCTTTATTTATATGAAAAATGCTTTGTGTGTATTAAAAGTTAACAGGTTTAATTGTTAGCTACATATAAAAACACAGTCAGTACCCCTTACTCCCTCTTGTGAGTATATATAATATCTTTATATTTGCGATCATCACCCAAGAATTTCATTATAATTTACAGCTTTCAACCAAGGTTGAGAACTACTTTTTAACTCTTTTAAGATTTAACAGGATGCTACTCAAAGTAAAAGTATTTTGTAGAATTAAAACGGAACCTTTACTTTTTACATGTTGGCTATTCTTGTTCTAGAATTAGCAGATATTGAGATACTGATAGGTGGAGGATATACTAGTTAAATCATTTCTAGGAGCAAAAGAAAAAAAATTGGCATTGAAAGAAGAGGATTTACTATAATGTGTGCTTTTGGAAATTCACCAAGATTGAGAATATATGGGTACCAAATTCAAAACAAAATGGAAATGTTCTTTCCTTCAGGGGAAAGAA
Organism: Marmota marmota marmota; assembly: GCF_001458135.2. Classification (NCBI taxonomy): domain Eukaryota; kingdom Metazoa; phylum Chordata; class Mammalia; order Rodentia; family Sciuridae; genus Marmota; species Marmota marmota. The sequence goes on from NW_026007850.1 coordinate 3,812, forward strand.
ATATAATTCTGATTACTCAAAAATAGATATCCCTTTTAAAAATAGAATGAATCCAAAAAAAAAAAAAAAAAAAACCCAA
>NW_026007851.1:0-3890 GCF_001458135.2 Marmota marmota marmota
GTGTGTGTGTGTGTGTGTGTGTGTGTGTGTGTGTATATATATATATATATATATATATATATATATATATATGAAAAATAGTTGCTGAATTTTATTCTCTACTAAGTTACCTGAAAATACTAATTCATAATAAGACATCAAGCAAAAAGACTGAGTCTTGGAGTGAGTGTCCATAGAGCCCAGTGTTGTCCCCGTCCATCACACACTTAAATGATCTTCGCCAGTTCCTCTATCTGCTGAGACCTTGTTTTTCTCCTCTGTAAGGTGAGCAAACTGAAAACCTGCCTCCTACTCATCATTTGCACAAGTAGCTTGCTGCCTCCAATGACTTTACATATTTATAATTTTCACAACTTGCAGTTATGTGCTTCCCCACTACGTCTTATAATTCATACATCTATCAGAATCCTCCTATGTTCTTACCTCACATAGTAGGTGCTCAGGAAATATGTGTTGGCCAAATGAAATAATCAAATTGATTCCAACTACAATATCTTATGCATTGAACCAGTAGGGTCAGATGCTACCTGGGCTCTCATTAAGCCTAACTGGTTGGAGACTGTGATGACCAGTAACAGTGCATCCCAAAGCCATTGAAGACATCAGGAGAAAGGTGAGGTTTCCTGATGGATGTTTGTCAAATGGTATGTAGGAATGACAGATGCTGCCTTTAGTACATCTTGGAAGCCACATAATCTCAACTCCAAATCACACAGTTGCACTCAATGCCCTCTTGCAGCACACTTTCAGACCTCATAGTTAAGGCCAAAGCCTTTCCATGGCTTTGAAAAGAGTACTAGTTTTGCAGTGATGAGGCCCAGACTTGAGATTCCTCTCTGCTGCTTATAAATTGTGTGACTGTGGAACAAGAACTGGACTGATACTTTAAATACAATTCCTCATCTATGAAAATCTAAGGGCATCTACCTCCCTCCCTATCTATCTGTTGGAATTGCTGTGAGCCCTAAAGAAGAATAACTATCAAAGCATAGAGCATGTGTGAAACCCACTAATGCCATTCAATTTCAACATTTCTATTCAACTTTAGGGTAATTCATCTTTAGAAAATTCAGCTTGTCATGTTTTTCTAAGGTTAATGTGAAAAATATAAGAGATAGTTACTGATTTTTTAAGAAAAAATTATAGTATTTATTAGTAATGAGAATGTTTGTTAGTTTTTTCGCCACTGTGACTAAAAGACCTGAACAGAACAATTGTAGAAGAAAAAAAGTTTATTTGAGGGCTCACAGTTTCCGAGGTCTCAGGCCTTAGATGGCTGGCTCCATTCCTTGGAGCTTGAGATAAGGCTGAACATCATGACAGAAGAGTGTGGCAAAGGGAAGAACCTCACATGGTGATCAGTAAGCAGAGAGACTGAGACTCTTCTCACAAGATACAAAATAAATACCCCAAAGGCACACCTCCAATACCCACCTCCTCCAGCCACATCCTACCCACCTTCAGTTACCACTCAGTTAATCCCATCAGGGGATTAGTGCGTTGATTGTGTTAAGGTTCACATAACCCAATCATTTCTCCTATAAACTTTCTCGCATTGTCTTACACATGAGCTTTTAGGGGATACCTCACATCTAAACCATAACAGATAATTATCAAAAATATTTAAAATGTCTACAAAATTACCTGAGAAGTTATAGTAGTTAGCATGACTCTATAAAGACAGGGTTACATCTTTGCCAAAAATTAAAATAACTCCAAGAAAAACATTATTTTAAAGTAAATAAAACTGTAGTGATAGTTCATAGTAAAAAGTTGAATTCTGAGTGTCAATATGATCCCAAAGTTACAATAACCTAAGAGGTCAGAGAACAAACCAGAATCAATTTCTGTAGTTCAGCATAACTATTGATAAAAATAATGACTAATAGTAGAAGCAAACATACATTGATGGCTTACCATGTACCAGAACTATGTTTCCTTGTCTTAAACCACATTTTCTCAACAACCCTCTCAAATTAGGTTCTGCTAATATTTGCATTTTACAAAAAAAAAAAAAAAGAAGTTGAGGCTCAGAGAGGTTGAGTCACTTGTGCCAACTCAAGTTATTAAACTCCCAAACTGGAATAAAACCTTAGGCAGTGAAATCTCAAAATTAGCACTAAGAAAAGAGAGACCAATTACTCAAATGACCAAATGATTGAATGCACCACTTCCGTATAAAAACCTAGGCATCCTGCTTCAATTTGCCTGAACATCTGAGAAGTCATTTATTGAAGCTATTCAGTTGCTGAACATTCAAGCATTAATTACAAAGGTAGCAAGTGCCCAATCCAGGAAAACTGCTGTTTATTGTCACTCTACCGCCATACATATGGACAAACAGTTTGTGGTGGCAAACTTTTATTCAGGTCAAATAAGAAACAAGGTATCAAACTGACCATAAGACTGAATGTAGGGAGAAGAAACTGTTCTGCACAGGCTAGTCCCACTGACACAAACAGGTACTAAGCAAGCTGCTTTGGCTGATGTCAACATCCCCCATGGAGATATTAACTTATTACTAAGGTCACACAATTAAACGACTTCAATTGTTTTCTCATTCCTTCTTGGAATGTTATTTTTAAATCATAATTGCATAATTAAGTGATTCAGAATTGTTTCCTCATTCTTTCAGCAAAGTATTCCCATCAGTTTTTAGATTTGCTGGCAATTCTTTCATTTATAGAACTTGCTTTTCACTCATTCATATTTTAATGGTCACTTTGGGGCTAATCTAGAAACTAAAATCTGAATTAAACAAGCTTTTCACATTTAGCTAATAATTTATGTTTTGTGTGGCACCATCTAAAATTTTCAAGTCAGTATTCTCAACTTATCATCTGAATACTTACAAAATAAAACAATATTTTTTGTTTTGGTAGGTAATGCAGGACTTTATGGGACACGAAGATGGTTTCTATGAACAAAAAGTAAAAGCAATATTAATTTATTTTTGTTTGTTTCATTATTAGAGAATCAAAGAGAGGAAAAAACCTCACCAAGGTCAAAGAGTTAACAGAGATTGTCAGGTCTTGAAGAATCCCTTTATATACTTGCTACACAGTATAAATGAGGACCTGCAGTAACAACATCATTAGGGGGCTCTTCAAGATGCAGAATCCCGGACCATATTCCTATTTACTGAATGTAAATTTGCATTTATAAGATCCTTACATAGTTTGTATTACACTAAAGTTGGAAAAGCTCTCCTCTGTAGCATGCTGCCAAATTTCTTAATTACCCAGCTAAAAAATAATGCAGCCATTGGCAGATGAATTAGCCGAGAACTTGAAAGAAATTTGGGAAGACTGAGGACTACAAAAAAATTTTTAAACTTATGTTGAGTAGTTTTGAATATGTCTTTTAATTGTTAGACAATTTTCTTCAGAGATAACTTGTTATCATGTTTGTAAATACAAATATAATTTTTGTCTGTATATGCATGGTTGCTTCACATATACTAAAAGAGATATACATCTTTTATTGGACTGCATGTTTCTTCTTCCCTGGAGGCCTAGCGGGGAGAACTACGCACCTCCTCAGCCCCTATCTCCACCTCTGCAGCGCAGGTCATTGCTATAAGAAGCACACCAGCGCCACCTGCTGAAGCTGCCATAGAAAAGCTAGAAAAGGGCTCAGCACTGTTACCTTCTACCAAGGTAGTTGCATTCAAGTTTACAGTTTAGCCTTCATGGTTTTTTCCCTGTCCCCGATTTTTCTCAAATCCTGTGATGACTCCATTCAACATTTTGTCCCATGTTTAGGGAAAGCACCCTAACAGAGTAGTTAAACCTCAGTCTACTATAATCACCTAGAAAATATTTTAAGACCATTTTCCATGTATATATATATATATATATATATATATATATATATATATATATATATAT
>NW_026007852.1:0-3888 GCF_001458135.2 Marmota marmota marmota
TGTTCAGAAGGTTGTTTTCTTAGTAGAATACTACAGGATTTTCTTTAGCCATCCGGAGTTCCTGCCTTCGTCCCAGTGCCAGTGAAGACGAAGGTGGAAGAATTTCCAGTGTTGCTGAGAACCGGACGAGATTTCGGCTGAGAAATGGACGAGACTTCGGATCAAGCTAGCTGCCTGCAGAACTTACCTGGACTGTGATTTAAGCTAGCTGCCTGCAGAACTTACCTGGACTGTGATTTACCTGGACTGTGAGTTAATCTATTGAGACACTGCTTTACCTGGACTGAGACAACAAACTGTAATCTCTAATTGTAACTCCGTATCTTTGCTAACAGTGTCATTGCTGGTATAATTTTTCCAAGGGCTTCTTGCATGGAGCCATCAATTGGCTTGGTATTGTGACATTTTGTATCCTCCCTTTCTGCTTGTATCAGGTTATTTATGGTGTTTCTGTAAAAACCACTATGGTCATTATTTAAATTAAACAAAAGGGGGAAATGTTAGAGTCTGTAAACAAGTCAAAATAACACCTGGCATTTTGCCAGGGGAATGTTAAAGTTCGTAAACAAGTCTGGATGGTGCCTGGCAAAATGTCAGAGGGAGTGGTTTGAGAAGTAACAAAACCGAGCCATTAGGTGTAGAGATTCCTGATTGGTTGACTGATGTATCTAGTTTATGCTAATTAGATAAGCTGTGTGGAATGTATAAATACTGCTCCTGTCCTGCAATAAACGGCTTCTACTCCTGCTGTATCAAGTACACAAGTTATTCGTCACCCCCCTGATTATTCTGCTGCAGCCGTACTCCGGCAACAATGTTAATTCCTTTCATATGTCATTAGTGATTGAAATAAGTATGCATGATTATCTCATTTTCATTTATAATTTGAATGGTTAAAGAAGGTAGAAATGCAAGTTACGAGAATGGGAAATTGAAGCTGAACCCAAGAGGGTTCTTCATCTTATAGCAAACACATTCAAAAAGTAATCAGAAACAAGATCTCATTATTCTTCCAAAAGCTTAAATAATTTGTACTTTGGCATTATTAAAAATAGCAATTAAAATGGTTAAGATGGTCATTTTTAAATTATGTGTACTTTTCCACAATTGTTTTTAGAAATAGAAAAAATGTGTTAATTTATATTTAAATACTAGAGAAGTTCATATCAACAGTTCATATTATGAAACAACTTGAAGCAGTTCACAATAATAACTTTTGAGCTAATTAATTAATAGTTCCCTGAGTGTCTATAACTTATTAGACACTGTGGTAGGTATTTAATTTCCTTTATCTCGTTTACATACCTCATACTTTCCTCTTATTTGTGTTGCATTTATGTACATTATTTAAGTGCCTCATTTTTTATTTGTTACTTTATTTGTTGTGTGAATGAACAACAACCCCAAAGGGTATTATTCTCCAGAGAAAAAAAATGAAACTCATATTTGATAAGCAAATTATCCAGTGTCCAGTAATAATTAGTGCCATATCTTGGATTTTAAACCATTGTTTAGACATTTAAATCTAATTTTTCTGCCATGATACAAAGCTTAACATCATTCTGTTTATCTTAAAGACTTAAAGTAGAGTTTTCTCTTCTTACTTAAGTAGCATCGTTTCCTAGGAAAAGTTGGTGGCTTTGGATCAAATGTCAGTATTTCAAGAAACTGTAGGAAATTCCAGTTTTTCAATTACTTTTCATCATAGTTCTTCTAGACATCTATCAAAGATAATACCCTTTCCAACAAAAAGTAAACACTTTCTATTTCCTATTTAGCTAAAAAGGTGATGATGACTATCACTCATACTGCTATGGACCTTTAAATTTTTTTGCTACTTCATATAGAAAAGGAAATGTTTTTTCTTTGTCACTTGCAAGACTGTATACCAAGTCTGGATGTGGGGGGGACATTTTTAATGCAACATATCACTAAAACATTTATCCAGGATTCCATTACTTATTTTCATAAATTTTAGGCATCAATAATCCAGAAAATTTACCAAGTCTCAAATTTCTTTCTGTCTCATTTAATTAAAACTTTATGCACTGCCAAATTTTACTGTTTAGTAAACTCTAACAGATGTTAGTGAGCATCTCCTGTTAGGAAAATATACTAGGAATAGAACTTATCTATTTTCTCCTAGCACTTTAAACTTTCCTGACTGAATTATTTATATATTCACGTATTTTTATCACATAATTCATTCAGAGAGACAAAGCTTTATAAGGCAGTGTTCTGGATACTGTTTCATTTTGCTGTTGTTTGAAGGTAATGCAATTTATTTCTAGAGAGATGTGTTTCTTTCATTCTATAGTGGTTATGGTAGAATCATTTTCTAAATCAAACACCCAAACATTTCTTCAAAGTGGTTGTTTAGGAGTTACTGACCAGCATGGGAAAGTAAAATAATACATGAAACACTATTAGTCCAGATCTATGGACTAATTCATCTATTAGCAGCCACTTCTGAGAAGTACATTTATCTTTCCTTTTCACTTGGTCCACTTTTCCTCTTGATCAAGTAGAGGTACTATCACAACACTGGGCAGTCAAAACTGCCTCCTTGCTTCTTTCTCTGAGTAAAGGCTTTTTGTGTCATACAACATAGGGGGTTTGAGCCACAATTCCCAAAGTTACATTCTTGAATACTGTAAAATATCCCAAATGTTGAAATCTAGAGATTCGAAAATCCCTAAAGTTTAATAACTCTAAAATTAAAATCCCCCTAAGATAAAAAAATGCCAAAAATATAATTATGGAAAATAATTTTAAAATTATTTAAAAGACATATTTACATTTTTAACAGGGGATATATTATAGAAACATAAAAAAATACTTCCCAGGCCACCTCATACAGTAAAATAGACAATAATAGCATACATATTCTAGTAAGCATAAAGACTCAGGGACTCTAATGATAGAGTCATGGGTATAAGAGTTATGAGCAGATGAACCATATTCATTAGGAAATAGGTCAAAAATCAAAATGAATAAACATACCACTATGGTTGGCAATGGTGTACTGGTCTTTATAACTGTGGACATAAATACCATGAGAGAAATAGAGAAAAGGACCTGAAAGGTAAAATTTCTTGAAAAACAAAATGTACAAATAGGATAACTTTTGATTCACTGAGAAAGTTTCAACATTTTTACTACACACAGATTCAAAGTCAATAATGTGATAATTCATTTAGCAAAGTCAAAGGTGCAATAAATAAATGAATAAATAAATAAGACAAATTAGAACTCTCCAGAAGATTTTACACAATTCTTGCCACCCCCATTGGAAAAGAAGCAAAGATAAAATAACAAGGATAGCTATTATTAAAAAAAATAATATTTCTGAGGTTCAAAATAGAATAAAATTTAAAAACTCACAACATTTCAACACATGGAAAGTATATTATATGGATAGATTACTGGCAATAACAGATAAGTACTTGTTAAGGTCTAGATATTAGATGTCATCCAGAACCTGATATATGAGACAATGTAAGAAGGTTTAGAGGTGAAATGATTGGGTTACCAGAGAGTTTTAACCCAATCAGTGAATTAATCCCCTGGCAGGGATTAATTGAGTGGTGATAGTAGGCTGATAGGGTGTGGCCAGAGGAGCGAATCCTTGGGGATGTGCTTTTGGAGTATATATTTAGTGAGTGAGCACAGTCTCTCTCTCTGCTTTCTGATCATCATGTGAGCCACTTTCTTCTACCACATTCTTGCATTATGATATTCTACCTCACCACAAGCCCCAAGGGTTGGAACTAGCCTTCTATGGATTGAGACCTCTGAATCTGTGAGCCTAAACATAAATTTTTCTTCTTAAAATTGTTTTTTCCAGGTCTTAAGCGGCAAAAAAAAAAAAAAAAAAAAAAAAAAAAA
>NW_026007853.1:0-3888 GCF_001458135.2 Marmota marmota marmota
AAATGCTTATTTCTTGTCATTTTGATTCATTTCTACTTTTTGGGGGGTATTAGTTTCTCCTTTAATTGACTCTTCTTGTAGTGTAGTTCTTACTTCTGCTCGTTTTCATTTCTTCTTCATGAGATAGTTTATTGAGTGTTTTGTAGTGCAGGTTTTCTAGTTGTGAATTCTTTTAAATTTTTTTGATCATGGAAGGTTTTAATTCCATCTTTAATCCTGAAGTTTAATTTTCCTGGTATTTTTGGATGGCATTCATTTTCTTTCAGAGCTTGGTATATATTATTCTACCACCTAGTTTTGAGGGTCTGAATTGAGAAATTAGCTGAAATCTGGACTGGTTTATGTCTACATGTGACCTGTCATTTTTTTCCAAGCAGCTTTTAAAATTCTATCCTTATTCTTTCTTAGGCATTTTCATAATAATGTGCCTTGGTGTAGGTTTGTTGTGATTTCTATATTTGGAGTCCTATATAACACCTATGTTTGATTTTTCATTTTAAGATTTAGAAAATGTTCTCAGATTTATTTCACTGAAAAAATGTGAATTCCTTTAGTATCTATTTCAGAGCATTCATCTATCCCAATGATTCTTAAATTTGGCCTTTTCATGTTCTCCTACATTCCTTGAAAATTCTGTACATGGTCTCTTAATGTCTTTGATCCATGGTCAACTTTGTTTTGAAGATATTTTGTCTTTTGCATAAAACTCTGTCTTCCATGTGGGCTACTCGTTGGTGATGCTTTCCATTGAATTTTGTATTTAGTTTATTGATTTCCTTCATTTTGAGGAGTTTTGTTGATTCTTTTTCAGAATATCTCTTTATTGACCTTTCATTTCCTGTATGTTTTCTCTGATTTCATTTTTTACCTCACAGATTAACCTAACAATGAACTTTCTAAATTCCTTCTCTGAAATTTTCTCCAATGAGGTGTTAATGGATTCCTTTATTGCAGTCTTTTTGGTTTGTTTGGGATGGTTTCTTTTCTTTTTCTATTTATTCATTTACTCTTTATTTAGTTGGTGCCTTATTGATATACATAAAGGTGATATTTACTGTGGTATACTCATATATGTATTTACTATATTTGGTCAACCTCATTCGGTAGTTATTCCTTTTTCCCATCTCTCCTCCTTCCTCCTGAGTCTGCTTCTTCTACACTCAATTCCTTTCAATTTTTATCTCCTTACTTCTCTCTAGCTTCTTCATATGAAAAAAAAATCATTTGACCTTTGACTTTCTGAGTCTGATGTATTTCATTTACCATGATGCAAATGGAACATCCGTTTACCCCAAAATGCCATAATTTCACACTTCTTTCTGGCTTAGTAAAACTTCACTGTGTATATATACCACATTATTTTTTAAAATCTATTCATCTGTTGACAGGCTGGTTCTATAACTTGTCTATGACCATTGTGATCTGGGCTATAAACATTAGTATGCATGCATAGGTACAGTATGCTGAAATTTAGAATATAAAAAAAGGATTAATGCAGCAAAGAGTTTGTTCTTTGAAAAGATAAACAGATTGATAAATCCCTAGCCAAACTAATCAAGAGAGAAAATACCTGAATCAACAAAATTATAAATGAAAAAGTATGTAACATCACAGACATTTCTGAAATCCAGACGATCATTAGGAACTATTTTGAAAATCTAGAAGACACTGAAAAATTTCTAGACATATATGATCTATTCATTGAAGCAAGAGGATACAGAATATCTTCTGAAGTTTTTAATTGTTTTCTTAATTTGTGTTCTCTCTTTATGTTGGTTTCTGGATAAATTACTTTTTTCCTTTTTATCAACCTCACTCACTCTCTCTTTGACTTGCCACATCTAGAGTTTATTGTGCTCATGTTTTTTATTGTTTCATTCTCAAAATTTCTAATTGGGTATTTTTCACATCACCCTGTTATTGTTTCATTCTGGATGATTTATATTTCTCCCTTTATGTTTGTTCCAGATTGAACCCAGGGGCACGTAACCACTGAGTCATATCCCTAGGCCTTTTTTAAAAAATTTTGAGACAGAGTCTTAACTAAGTTGCTTAAGGCCTTACCAAGTTGATGAGGCTGGTTTTCAACTTGCAATTCTGCTGCCTCAGTCTCTGGAGCCACTAGGATTATAAGTGTTAGCCACCCCACCTGGCTTATATTTCTAATTGACTACTATTTAAAAACATGCATTTTACATTTTTATTTCTTTGGGTTCTCCCATGTGAGACACTTTCAATATCTGTTTCTTCACAAAACATGTTCTAGAAACTGTGTTTGTCATCTTTCTGATACCTAAATTACAGCCCACAACTTCAGTCCTGCTTTCTATTTTGTATTTCTCTTTCATTTCTAGTTCACAGAGATGTTTCCAGGTTTTCCAGTAGAAATGTGCCTTTCCCATTTTTCCTTTTTATATTTAACTATTACTGCCATGGGTTTGGGGTGTGAATGCAAGAAAGTCAAAGCACAAATATGAAAGACGAGCATGTACGGAAGTCACTTTTTAGCTTTCCTTCAAATTCCTTGATTCTCACATCTGTATCAGTCCAACAACACATAAATATCTCATTCAGCATTCAGGTATTAGAATATATATCATTAAAATACTTTAAAACACTCATGATTTAATCTAAGAATTTATGTTTTACATTCTATATTAGAATAATTATTTACTGTTATAATGGCATGAAAAGGAATTTAAGAGCACACAATTTTTTTATATAGGTAAGCACTGGAAGGTCAAACTGATGATATTATTATATTTCTTACATTCTTTTAGGTTATTGCAGAGTTATCAAGCCCTAATTTGGAACTGTTGAAGTATAAAAGCGTCTGCTATATCTCACCTCAAAAATGACTATATTTTCATAATAAATATAATTTGGCTCGCTTTCAGAAAACTTAGTAAAATATCTAGACATAAAGCACATGGGCACAATTTTCCTACACAAATTTGTGATTATCACATAGGTATACCTTCTTAAAACTAATCTGAGTATTTAAAGATTTTTCTGTATTCACAGAAATATTTTAAATTTAATTATTACTGGGCTAAGCACTGAAAATTCTATGAGGCTAAAATTACTGAAATAAATAAAAATTTAAAGCATTATGAAAGATATTTAAATATTTTCCTGAAACACATTGTAGTTCATTTCACTATAATAGTAAAACTGAAAAATTCCTCACATAAAAGAGTGATATTTCTTTCACTTACAGTTAATAATGACACAAGTCCATGTATGGCTTTTTATAGGTTTGATAATGAGGTCTGTGTGTTGCTATGATCCATAGATCTGTGTTGCTATGATCCATAGATCTGATGCTTCAGACGTTTCATAGAGGGCAGATCAGCAGAAACAATCTTCCACAAAAACAAAAGATTATTGCTCTAGAAATATAAAGCCAAGGGACTAGCAGGAACAAATAAACAATTCTGAAAAACTGTAATTTATCAAGGTTTTCCTCAGCTTATCTAGATAGGCTTTGTTTGAAATGAGCAATGACTTAGGAATTCTTATCTCATGATAACATACTATTTAAACAGATTATAATTCTTTCCCCCCAAAATGCCCAAGTTTTATAATTAAACTGTGCTTGTCTAGATTCAATATAGTGGCCTAGGTACTCTTCTAAATGAATCTTTCAATTTTAAATCAACGCTGTATATAATATATACTTTTTTTTTTTAATTTTTTTTTATTGGTTGTTCAAAACATTATAAAGCTCTTGACATATCATATTTCATACATTAGATTTAAGTTGGTTATGAACTCCCAATTTTACCCCAAATACAGATTGCAGAATCACATCGGTTACACATCCACATTTTTACATAATGCCCTATTAGTAACTGTTGTATTCTACTACCTTTCCTATCCTCTACC
>NW_026007854.1:0-3888 GCF_001458135.2 Marmota marmota marmota
TCTTCTTCCCCTTTTTTTTTTTTTTTTTTGATTTATTTTTGGTACTGGGGATTGAATCCAAAGATGCTTTACCACTGAGCTACATCCCCAGCCCTTTTGTTTTTTATTTTCAGACGTCTGAGACAGGATCTCACTAAGTTGCTTAGGGCCTGGCTAAATTGCTGAGTCTGTCCTCAAACTTCCGATTCTCCTGCCTCAGTCTCCCAAGTCACTAGGATTACAGGCATGTGCCACAGTGCCCAGCATTACTGTCCATTTCTAAAAGGTGATTTGTATGATAAATTATCCATATTTGCCTACTCTCTTTAGAACTTAATGTATCTTAAGTAAGGGCAAACATGCAAATATATGATCACATCTGATACACTGGAACATCTAATTATTTTATTCCTTAAAAAAAACTATTTTTACTTTCTGGAAATTAATCCTTAACTACCATTTGTGTAGTCATCCACCATACTGTGATAGCAATTAATTTAGTACAATATCCATATTGAGCTATAAGTAAAACTCAGGTTAAATAAAAGATCTAAATATGATTGTTTCCATTTGAACAAAGCAATGAACACAGACCCTCTCCCTGCCCTCTGACTTCTTTTCACAGTGGTAGAAAGTGAAATAAAATAAAGTTGTTTGAAACAAGTGGTCAATACAGCCATCCACTGGAATTAAATCTAATTGCTTTTAAAAAAAGAAAAAAAAAATCACTACTTGAAATATTTTCTAAACTGTTACTTAGAGCTCACAAATCCTATGTATCTAATGACCAGTTTGAAAACGAAAGTCTCTGCATAGCTTGGATTCCTCAGGCCCCTCTCCCAATATAGGTGGCCTCACCGATGGATAAACAAAGGGGGGAGGAGATACAAAAAAAGGGAATTAAACTAACCAGTGAGAGATAGATGAACAAATGAATGGGTAGCAACTGGCTAGCTATTAAATTTCTTTCCTAGGTTTAAGTTTACTGTCCTTCTGAGTTTTCTATCAGCTTTGGTGGTTCTGGGGTAGGAGGGTGTTGGATTTCTAATCCCAGTGGCTCAGGACGCTGAGGCAGGAGGATCATGAATTCAAACCCAGCTTCAGCAAAAGCAAATTCAATCCCCAGCAACAACAAGAAAAAAAGGCTAGGGATGTTGTTACTCAGTGGTAGAGCACCCCTGGGTTTAATCCCCAGTACTACCATTACTACTACTACCGATGATGATGATGATGATGATGATGATGATGATAATTAGAGAAGTTCATTCTTTATGGAATAAGGACTGCTGTATCCCAATATAGCCCAGAAATCAGATGAGAGGTCATGTAATGTGATAGCACTACTTTCTTTGAAGTATGATAAACTACTGACCACAACTACTGTAGTAAATGATGACTGTGGCATATATGTAATTAATATTTACTCATTATTAACAGAACAGAAATGGAGTAAGTCATATTCCCCATGCTCAGCATCTAAATTTCCTAAATTAGATTCAAGCAAGGAGGAAGATGACCATACCCTGGAGGGGGAAGACCACATTGTTTCAAAAGCAGACTCCTGAGGCTTTGCATTTAGCTTTGAAAAGAAAGTTCTATGAAAATGGAATAGAGCACCAAAACAAGGAGTAAGCAAAGGGAAGTGCTGAGGGCTCCTACCAGGTTAGCCAGACCAGGGCCAGAAAAGAAGAAACAAAGAGGCCAAAGCAGAAGGCTGGAGAGCCTGAAGAAAGAACCCAGAGTCTACAGTGGATATGAGGGCCCACAGCGAGGCTGGGAAACATGGGGTGTCTGTGGGAGATGCTTAACATGGAAGCGAACTTGCAGCTGAAGAGGCAGGAGGAAAGGACAATACCTGACTAAGCAGTGTGGGCCTCAACAAGACACTCCTGGAAAACAAGGGCCAGGTTTCATGCTTCTCTCATTGCATCTCTTGTCTCCGCTATATCCCAAGGCCTGGCATGTAGCACAGACAAGCTGTTAGAGGCAGCAGGCGGAAGTCATCACCATTTGGAAAGGAAAAGATATAGAATGTTTCCAAAGTGAATTACCAAAAGCTCACCTGCTATGACCACCAAAAAGAAGTTAAAGTCTACTAGAGACAGATGAATGGAAAGTAATCAGTGCATGCTCCTATGAGAGCTTGTTTAGGAGTGCAGAAGCAATGTGAGTCACACCCTTACTATTTAAAACGTGGTCCAAGGACTGGCAGCATGGGTATTATCTGGGAGCTTGTTAGACATGCAGAATCTCAGCCCTGCCCCAGACACACTAAATCACAATCAGCATTTTCACAAGATCCCAGGAGCTTTTTTTGTTTTTGTTTTTTGGGGCGCGCGTGTGTGTGTGTGTGTGTGTGTGCATGTGCGCACACGCACACACATGAACTCGTTTACTACTGGGGATTAAATCCAGAGGTGCTTTACCATTGAGCTACATTCCCAGTCCTCCCTTCCTTTTTTGAGACAGGACCTTGCTAAGTTGCTTAGGGCCTCACTAAGTTGCTGAGGCTGGCCTCAAACTTGCAATCTTCCTGCCTCAGCCTCCTGAGCTTCTAGGATTACAATGCAACATCATGCCCAGCCTCAGTTGATTCTTAATCATTGTACTAATAAACAGGGGACAACAGACTTTTTGGTTAAGGGCCAAATACTACAAACATTTTGCAAGCCACACTCAGTCTCCATCATTGCTCCTTCTCTTTCCGCTTCGCCACCTACCTCCTCCTCCTCCTTCTTTACAATCCACTAAAAATGTAAAATCCACCAGCCAGGTGTGATGGCTGTGATCCCAGCTTCTCAGGAGAGGGAGACTGAGGCAGGTGGATAACAAGTTTCTGGAATGCTTAGGCTACTTAGTGAGAGAGAATATATCTAAAGATAAAAAGGCTTGGGTTTAATCCCCAGTACAAAAAAATAAATAAACATGTAAAATCCATTCTAAGCTCACAAGGACTAGTGAGGTTGAGTCCACAGGCCAGCTTGCCCACATCTGCTCGAAACCTAATACAGTGCTGGCTCAGGGAAAGCGGTGTCATTGACAGAAAGCATAGAACACAGAGTTAGCTAGCAAAGTACTTAACTTCTCTATGCTGCAGTTTCCTCATCTTCCAACAGTCAATAACTACTTCACAGGGCTGTCCAGAGGAGTAAAGATAGTGTATGTGGAAATACATTAGAAACAATAAGATTATCATCCTGTTTTTCTGTCCCAAAGGGAAAGAAGAGCCAACTGCCCTATAGTATACTAAATTTATTCTCTTCCTCTGTTCAATCACCACCCCTCAATGCACCCTCAAGCATAGAAAGAGGACTTGGTTTGGTGAGCCCAAGATTCGAGAAGGCAAAAACAAACAAAAAAAATGAACAAACCTGAGCCAGGCATGATGACACATGCCTATAATCCCAGCTACTCTGAAGGTTGAGATGAGAGGATCCCATGTTCAAGGCCAGTGTAGTCAAATGTAGTAAGTCCCTGTCTCAAATTTTTAAAAGGAGCTGTAGCTAAGTGGTAGAGTGTTTGCCTAGCATATGTGAGGACATGGATTGGATACTCAGTACTGCAAAAAAAAAGAATGAAAGAAAAGACCTGGTGTCTATTTTTAATCATTAGCACACAAAATCTCATCATATTTTTGCTTTTGCAACATATCCTTTCCTTCTGTCATATTGTAAAGTTATTTTAAATTGGCATTTCACAGCTGGGCATGGTGGCTCATACCTATAATCCCAGTGGCTCCAGAGGGAGACAGGAGGATAGGAAGTTCAAAGCCAGCCTCAGCAATAGTGAGGTGCTAAGCAACTCAGTGAGACCCTGTCTCTAAAGAAAATGCAAAATAGGGCTGGGGATGTGGCTTAGTGTTCGAGTGTCCCTGAGTTCAATCCCCAGTATCAAAAAAAAAAAAAAAAA
>NW_026007855.1:0-3887 GCF_001458135.2 Marmota marmota marmota
AGAACTGCAGGACTCAGACCTAGAAATAGTAGAGCAGATTGATGGAGCCGTGCCAAGGACCTGGGCTGAGAAGGAAGTCCTGGAAGAGAGTATTGTCCTTTCCAGGTCATCTTCTCTCCTTTCCTCTTGACTTTTCCTGGGAGGACTCCATCACTCTGTCCTTTTGGAGCTCCTTGGCCTGAATTTCAGTTTTGGATAGTTCTAGGGAGAATTGCCTTTGCTTGAGGGCTGAGACCCTTGTGGTTGAGGGGTAATATACCAGGAGCTTGACTAATAATCCTGCTCATGTAATGACATTAAAGGAGGACCCTTAACACCAGGGCAGGAGTTTTTGGGCCCTGGCTTATTCCACTCGGAGCTGTTCACAGCAGGATCCCTCTCTGACCTTCCTCAGCACCACACGGTACCCCAATAATTAGCTGTTCTAAACCCATTTACCCTAGTGTGAAGGAAATGTGCTTCTTTTTCACCTACACATTCCTGGCATTGTGGGTCTTCTGTAGGAAACCAAGCTTGGAGAAAAAGGGAAGGATATGCCATCCATGTTATAAGCCAGAGTGTTGATTTTCTGCATAAGTACAGTTTTCCAGGAACTGAAGGAGCCATAGGCAATTTGTGGGACAGCATGGAATTGTTGGAATCTGTCAGTTCCCTGCTGGATCACTCAAGGAACAGGGACATCATTTGGGCTTTCAGTGATAAGGTGTCTAATAAACCTCTTAGTCAGTTCCCCTCAATTACAATGTATATCTGTGTTTTAGTCAGTTTTTTTTTTTTTTTAATGCTGTGACCAAAAGTTCTGACAAGAACAATTTTAGAGGAGGAAATGTTTATTTGGTGCTCATGGATTCAGAGGTGTCAGTTCATAGGTGGCCAACTCCAGTGCCCTGGGCCAGAGGTGAGGCAGAACATGATGGTGGAAAGCAGTTCAGGACATGATAATCAGAAAGCAAAGAGGGAGAGACTTAGCTCCCCTCACCATAGACAAAATATAAACCCCAAAAGCATGCCCCCATTGACCCATCTCCAGCTACACCATGCTTGCCTACAGTTACCACCCAGTTAATCCCCATTAGTGGGTTAGATTAAGTCTGTGGGCTTGTATCTGGGCACACTAGTTGGTGACTGGTGTCTGTGAGGTACTCCTCTCTAAGCCCTTTTATGGGGTTTACTGCCATTGTGTATGTGCAAAGTTCTCTGCTGGAAGCTTGAGGTTATCCTCAGGAATTGCCTTATGTGGTTCCATGCATCTGAATGAGGATTGAGTAACTGGAAACTCTGGGAATCCCAGCTGTAGATCCTCCTAGAGGTGCTGGGGCACAGGAACTACCTCCCTGGTTGCTATGAATTTCTCACCAGCCAGTTCTTGTTCATCAGCCCAACTGTCCAAATCTGCATGCTTTGAGGGGTCTGTGCTGCATCTGCTGGCTGCTTCTGCTGGGTATGGAGGCACAGGATGCAGGGTTCAGGGTTTTTACAAGTGCTGTGGAAGGCTATGTGCCCATTCCCCTCCACAAATCTTTTTTTTAAAGTGGCACAGAACTTGGTGGTTGTCTGCAAGTGTGGGACCTGTGCTTGTGGCCTCCCTGTGGGTGGTTTGTGGGGCAGAAACCTCCACCCTGGCTGCTCTACAGCAGCCAGGTACTAGGGTACCATCCTTGTGACTGGGATAGAGCATTAGTTAGCCTGTCTACACCTGAGCTCCTACTGTCTATGGTGATTGTGAATCTTGGGTACCCACTCCACCCTGCTGTGACTTCTACAGAGTAGCGCAATATAAGCACTTGGTGGCTATCTGAAACTGTGGGGCCTATGGGTTCAGGCTCTCTGTGGGTCATCTGTGGCACAGAAACTTCTGCTCTGGCTTGTGAAGCTCACTGTGATGGAGGTAGTATTGTGGTGTGAACTGATAAATACAATCAATAAGAGTGTAAGTTATAGGTTACCCATTAGTAAAAAAATATATATTATATATATATTTAAAAAAAATTTTTTTTAATATTTATTTTCTAGTTTTCGCCGGACACAACATCTTTGTATGTAATGCTGAGGATCGAACCCGGGCGCTCGCATGCGAGGCGAGCGCGCTATCGCTCGAGCCACATCCCCAGCCCTAATATATATTATAGATATAAGATTTTGATAAGTGAGATAAGACAATTATAAAGCAAGAACAGTCATAGACCGGCCTAAGACTCCATTTTGCGTCCTTCTATAAAAAATGTTACAAGAGCTGTTTCTGAGAAACTGAAATGAAAGCTGTTTTCTTATAAAAAAATTATCTTTCTGTGCTTTGTACCCCACAAATTGTACCCTACTCAAGATGCAATGGTGGTCATGGTGAGCTACATCCTGGGTGTGAATGCCCTTGTGGGTCTACATGACTTTAAAGTAGATTCTCACCCCACCAACCCCCTCCCAAGTTCAGGATGTGACTATCTAGCACCTGCTTGAACCCAGGACTGTGGTCAACTGAACTGTAAAGCTAATTGTATTTTAGCTTCTGTTTATCACTTGCTTGCTGACTGGAAAATTCCAGTCCTTCCTAGAGCATACAGATCCCACTTATCAATGTTTTAATTTCTATGGTTGAATTATGTTTTTTTGCTTATATTCTCTTTGGATGGACCAAGAAGCTGCTGTCCTCCCACAGAGCTTTAGTCTCTGTGGTGGGTGACAGAGACTTTACCTCCCTGGCGAGGTAAATAAAGCTCTCTTTTGATTTGAAATTCAGACTTAGAGTGCTTTCTGATGTGTCTCCCCATAACAGTAGGATGTCAATTGGCCAGTGGTTTGCCTGAACTCCTACAGAGGCTGGGTTGAGGCTAGCTCTCCCCAGGAGTGATTTGCTATTGGATCAACTCCACCCCAGTCCCCTTATGCAGTGAGGGGGAGGGGGTTTCAGTAATTTTTATCTAGCAGTGATCTCTCTACATATTCCATCTAGACAGGTATCTGAGAAAACTTGTTTCAGAGGTATTCCCTTTATTTTTTACAATCTGAAGGTGAGGGAGAAGCTGTATTGACTTAATTTGCTCTAGGAAAACTGGTTAGCTGTGAACTAAACAAAATGGCTGCCCTGCCTGTGATATGCTTTTAGTCCACAATTTGGGCTGAACCATGAATTCTCCTTGACTGTCTTTGCTGCTTCTATTCTGTATTAACTTGGTCTGCTTTTATTTATTTATTTTTCCAGCTGTTTTGGGGCTGTTTCACTCCCTCTTTCTTTGTTACCCCTCCTTCAGGGTTTGGGGATCAAGGGATTCTGTCTTTATTTTCTGCTCCAAGAACTAAACTCCAAGTCCTTCCAAGTCTCAATTGTCCAGTATTGAAATTTAGAAGATTTACTCTGTTACCTACCTCTCTGGTCAGCTGTTCTTTCACTGCTTCCTTTCTGGGCTGTGGCGGCGTAGGGGGTTGCTGGCTAGATCCACTCTGCAAATACCCTATTTTTCTTTAAATTTGTGCTTATATTTATACCCAACAGTGTAATCCATTGTGATATATTCATACATGCACATGGCATAGTCTGGTTAATTCAATTCTGCTATTCCTCCCTTTTCCCATTTTCCCATTCCTTCTCTCTCCTCATTCCTCTTCTATTCTCCCTTCTATTTTCATGAGATTCCCTCTTCCCTACTTAAATTCTTTATATCTTTCTAGCTTCTACATATGAGAGAAAATATTTGACACTTGAATATCTGAATCTGACTTATTTCACTAGCATGATATTCTCCAGTTCCACCCATTGAACCACAAATGCCATAATTCAATTCTTCTTTATGTAAAACTCCACTGTGTATACATACCACATTTTCTTCATCCAATTGTCTATTGAGGGACAGTAAGGCTGGTTCCATTAATTGACTATAGTGAATTGCACTGCT
>NW_026007856.1:0-3887 GCF_001458135.2 Marmota marmota marmota
GGTACCAAAACAGGTGGGTGGACCAATGGTACAGAATAGAGGACACAGAGGCCAATCCACAAAATTAAAATTACCTTATATTTGACAAAGGTGCTAAAAGCATGCAATGGAGAAAGGATAACATCTTCAACAAATGGTGCTTGGAAAACTGGAAATACATATGCAACAAAATGAAACTGAATCCCTTTCTCTCACAATGCACAAAAGTTAACTCAAAATGGATCAAGGAGCTTGATATCAAACCAGAGACTCTGCGTCTGATAGAAGAAAAAGTTGGCTCTAATCTACATCTCGTGGGGTCAGGCTCCAAATTCCTTAATAGGACACCTATAGCATAAGAGTTAAAAACAAGAATCAACAAATGGAACCTTCTCAAACTAAAAAGGTTTTTCTCAGCAAGAGAAACAATAAGAGAGGTAAATAGGGAGCCTACATCCTGGGAACAAATTTTTACTCCTCACACTTCAGATAGAGCCCTAATATCCAGAGTATATAAAGAACACAAAAAAATTAAACAATAAGA
This sequence comes from Marmota marmota marmota, assembly GCF_001458135.2. Classification (NCBI taxonomy): domain Eukaryota; kingdom Metazoa; phylum Chordata; class Mammalia; order Rodentia; family Sciuridae; genus Marmota; species Marmota marmota. The sequence goes on from NW_026007856.1 coordinate 524, forward strand.
AAACAATTAACCCAATCAACAAATGGGCCAAGAACCTGAACAGAAACTTCTCAGAGGAGGACATACAATTAATCAACAAATACATAAAAATATGCTCACCATCTCTAGCAGTCAGAGAAATGCAAATTAAAACCACCCTAAGATACCATCTCACTCCAGTAAGAATGGCAGCTATTATGAAGTCAAACAACACCAATTGCTGGTGAGGATGTGGGGAAAAGGGTACACTTGTACATTGCTGGTGGGACTGCAAATTGGTGTGGCCAGTTTGGAAACCAGTATGGAGATTCCTGGAAAGCTGGGAATGGAACCACCATTTGACCCAGCTATTCCCCTTCTCAAACTATTCCCCAAAGACCTAAAAAGAGCATACTATAGGGATACAGCTACATTGATGTTCATAGCAGCATGATTCACAATAGCTAGACTGTGGAACCAACCTAGATGACCTTCAATAGATGAATGGATTAAAAATGTGGCATTTATACACAATGGAGTATTACTCAGCACTAAAAAATAACAAAATCATGGCATTTGCAGGGAAATAGATGGCCCTAGAGCAGATTTTGCTAAGTGAAGCTAGACAGTCCCTAAAAACCAAATGCTGAATGTCTTCTTTGATATAAGGAGGGCAACTCAAAACAGAGCAGGGAGGAAGAGCATGAGAAGAAGATTACCATTAAACATGGATGAGAGGTGGGAGGGAAAGGGAGAGAGAAGGAAAATTGCATGGAAATGGAAGGAGACCCTCATTGTTATACAAAATTACATATAAGAGGAGGTGAGGGGAAAGGGGGGGAAGAGAGAAATGAATTACAGTAGATGGTGTGGAGAGAGAAGATGGGAGGGGAGGGGAGGGGAGGAGAGGTGGGATAGTAGGGGATAGGAAAGGCAGCAAAATACAACAGACACTAGTATGGCACTATGTATAAATGTGGATGTGTAACTGATGTGATTCTGCAATCTGTATACATGGTAAAAATGGGAGTTCAAAACCCACTTGAATCAAATGTATGAAATATGATATGTCAAGAGCTTTTTATTGTTTTGAACAACTAATAAAAAATAATACAGAAGTCATATAATACATATGTCATATGAGTATTAAAGGCCACAGGACATATATTAGTTTAAGATGCTATAATTTGAATCTTAGATTAATAGCAAAGGCCACAAGACATCTATTGTATTAGTCAATATGTTATAATATGGATATTACTTTAGTATTTCAAACCATATGTTAACTATATTATAGCTTGAGATGATATCGTATGGCTATTATTTTGCCACAAAAGGCTGCAGGGCAACTATTACATTAAGTTTCTCTGCTACGACAAGGATATTATAGTAACATTAAAGGTCACTATTCAGCTATTATGTTAATTTTACATGCCATGGACATCATTGTAGTATTAAAGCCACAGTATAGCTGTAATATTAGTTTTAGAAGCTTGATAATGGATATTACAACAAACTTAAAGGCCATAGGGCAGCTATTCCTTTTAGATGCTAAAATATGGATGTTATATTACTATTAAAGGATACAAGGCAGCTGTTATTCTAGTATTGAGTATAAGGGTATGATTATAATACCTTTATAATTATAATTATAATATATAGGACCAAATGTCACAGAGCAGTATATTAGTTTTACATGCTCTAATATGGATATTATATCAGCATTTAAGGCCACAGAGCAGGTATTATATGACTCTAAGAAGATCAAGCATGGATATTACTTTAGTGTCAAAGATCATGGGTCCACTATTATGTTATTTTTGATGACACAGGACAGATAACCTTATAGAATTAGAGCCCACAGGAGAGTTTACAAATTACTTTTTGATGCTATTTTGTGGATATCATGTAAGTATTAAAGACCACAGGGAGCAATTATATATAAATATAAGATTAGTATTAAATGCCACAAGGCAGCTATTATATTATCAGTAGACATCATAATATGAATATCACATTAGTTCTAAATTTCACAAGAAATCCATTACATTAGTTTTTCATGCTATAGTAACAGATATTATATTAAGATTAAAGGCCACAGGAGAGTATTGGATTAGTTTTAGACATTATAGTATTGCTATAATATTAATATTAAGTCCTACAGAACAGGTATTATGTTAGTTTTAGATGCTATATTATGGATATGATATCAGCATTAAATGCCACAGGGCAACTATTATGTCAGTTTCATATATTAAAGTTTGGACATCATGTTAGTATTAAAGCCACAAAGCAAATATTATGTTAATTTTAGATATTGTTTTATGGATGTTATAGTATGGATATATATTAATATTGAATGTCACAGGGAAGTCAGTACATTTGTTTTAGAGGTCACAGTATAGATATTATATTAATATTGAACTCCAGAGATGAACTATTTTATTACTATTAGAGACCACAGTGTGTGTGTGTATATAAAATATTAATATTAAATGCCACAAGAAAGCTACTGAATTATATCTATACATATTCATATATATTCATATTAGTTTAAGTATGGATATTAATTATATTACTGGCCACATTTTAGCTATTAAATTACTTTTAGATGCTATTTTATGAATATCATATTAGTATTGAAGGCTACAGGGCAACCACTATGTCAGCTATAGATGACATAGTATGTATATTATGTTAGTATTCAGGGAGATAAGGCAGCTATTATATTTATTTTGGATGCTACAATAAATATATTATTTTATTAAAAGCCTCACAGCACATATATTAATTTTTGATACTGTAGTACACATATCACATTAGTTTTAAAGACCACAAGGCAAATATTATATTAGATTTTTATACCATGGTATATCATACTAGTATTTAAGGTCACTGGGCAGGCACTATATTAATTTTATATACTAAAGTATGGATATCTTATTAGTATTAGAGATTAAAAGGTAGACCTCTTATGATGACAAGGACACAGACCAGATATTATATTAGTTCTAGATACTTTAATATGGATATTATATTAATACTAAAGGCTAATACTAAATGTTAGCATTAAAAGTCATAGGGCAGATAGATGTTACATTCATTTTGTAAGCCACTGTATGGATATTATTAAAGACCACAAGGAAGCTATTGTATCAGTGTTATTGTATCAGTGTTATGGTTTAGATATTAGGTGTCCCCCAAAAGCTCATGTATGAGATAAAGCAAGAAAGTTTAGAGGTAAAATGATTGGGTTATGAGAGCCTTAAACTAATTGGTGCATTAATCCCTGATAGGGACAGGCCTTTGAGGTATATGTGTTGTCTTTATTGAGCAGAGATCTCTCTCCCTCTCTCTCTCTCTCTCTCTCTCTCTCTCTCTCTCTCTCTCTCTCTCTCTCTCCTTC
>NW_026007857.1:0-10509 GCF_001458135.2 Marmota marmota marmota
TCTAGCCCTATATCTAATTTTAACCCTCGCCCTAGACCTGAACTTAGGTATAACCCCATCCTTTCCCCTAACCCTAACACTAACCATATCTCTAGCCCTAACCATAGGCCTAACCCTAACACTAACCCTAGCACGAATCCTAGACCTAATTTAGCCTTAATCCTAACTCTACCACAACCTTGGCCTAATACTAACTCTAACTCTCCCCAGCCCTATTTCTAGTTCTAACACTATCCATTACAATAAACCTAACACAAGCCCTTACCTTAGCCCTAACCCAGCCCTAGACCCTACCCTAGATCTAACCATAACTCTACATTTGACCCTAAACCTAAGCCTAATCTTCAACCTACCAGTAGACCTAACACTATCGCTAATCCTAAAACTATCTGTAACCCTAGCCTTGTTCCTTAAACAAAACCAAGCCATTGTCCTAACCCTAAATGTTAATCTAAACCAAACCCTAACCCTAAACCAAGCCATAACCTTCTAGGTCTAATTCATGTCCTAGTCTAAAATTAATCCTGACCCTAACTTATATTCGATCACTCTCCTTAGTTCTAAATATAACACTAACCCTAAAGATAACGCTAACACTAGATCTAGATAAAATACTAACTCTAATCATAACCTTAGTTCTTATATTAGCCATAGCCCTAACCCTAGCCCTAAACCTAACAGAAAAACTAGACCTAGTCTGAGCCCTAACCCTAGAAGTAAACCTAAACCTAAACCTAACTTTAGCCATAACCCTAATCCTAACCCTAGCCCTAACCCTAGCTCTAACTCTATCACTTGCCCTAAGCCAAACCCTATGCATAATGCTCAATTTAGCCCTAATCCTAATCCATAGCCTAATCCAAACCCTAACCCTATTACTAGTCCTAACTCTAGCCCTCATTCTAGCTCCAACCCTAACTCAAATCCTTACCCTAACACAAACCCTCAGTGTAAATCGACCCTAACCCTGAACCAAACCATAAAACTAGCCCTATGAGTAAACTTACACCTAAACCTAACCCTAACACTAGCCCTAGACCTAAGCCTAATCCTAAATATAGCCATAACTCTAGACCTAGACCTAAATAAACCCTGAGCTCTAGCCCTAACATGACCCTTAACCTAAAGCACACATCAACCCTATCCGTAGACCTAACTCTAGTCCTAATTCTGGCTTTCACCTTAAACCTAACTCTAACCTGAACACTGACCCTAACGCTAACACTAACCCTAGCTTTAAACCTGAACCTAACCCAAAACCTAAACATAACACTAGATATAGCCATAACTCTAACCCTATAACTAGCTCTAATCAGAACCCTAGATCTTACATTACACATAGCCTTAACCCTGGGCCTAAACCTAACACAAAACCTAGCCCTAATCTGAGGCCTAAACCTACCCTAAGCATAACCATAATCCTAAATGTAGCCCTACCCCTACCCTTTGCCTTACACATAACCCTAGCTCAAAGCCTAACCCTTAGCCTAAACATAACTCTAGCCCTCTTCCTAAACCTAAACCTAACCTTAGACCTAATCTTAACCTTAACCCTAGTACTAACACTAGCTCTAACCCTAACATTACCGTAACCCTACCCCTAGCCCTAATAATAACCCTAGCCCTAAACCTAACTCTATCCCTAACCCTAAACATAAACCTAACCCTTGACCTAACCCTTGCAATAATCTTAACTGTAACCCTTACCATAAATCAAAACTAAACATATCCCTAAAGCTAAATTTAACCATAACCTAAACTTAACCCTAAACCTTAAATCTAGCTTTAACCCTAAACTTAGACCTAAACCTAACCCAAACCCTAGCCCTAATCCTATACATAACCCTAGCCCTAACCTTAGGGCTAACCCTATCCATTACCCTAACTATAACTCTAAACCTTCTGATAACCCTAGGCCTAACCCTAACCCTATACATTACACTAAACCAAACCTAAAGCCTAAACTTAACTCTGTCATTACCCCAGCCCTAAATTTAACACTAATTTGAACCCTGCACCTAAATGCTAACTTAACCCAAACCCTAATCCTGAACCTGATTCTAAAAATAACCCTAGATCTAAACCTGACCCTAACCAAAAACCTAACCCTTACACTGGACCAAGCCATAAACCTAACACTAAATCTATCCCTAACTGTAACCCAATACCTGATATTAGCCATAGTCCTAATACTATCCCTAACCCTAAAACAAATCCTAGTCCTCATTGTATCCCTAAACATAGCCTTAATCATAACCCTAACCCTACTTCCAACTCTATATTAACCTTCACCCTTGCCCTAAACCTAGCTATAACCACATCCTTAGCCTAAACTAAACCCTAAATCTAACCCTAACCCTCATGATAACCCTTTCCATATTCTTAGCCCTAGCACTAACCCTAGATCAAAACCTAACTCTAAATCTAACCCTAACTCGATGCCTAAGCCTAATCCTAAAACTAGCCCTAACCCTAGCCCTAATATAACCCTAGCTGTAACTTAGCCCTATCCCTAAACTTAACCCTAACCCTAGCCCTAAGACTAACTTTAACTCTCACACTAGCCCTATCACTCATTCTAACCCTGTCCCTTACCATAACCCTAACCTATCCCAAACCCTAACCCAGATCTTGACCCTAATAATACCCCTAGCTCTAAACTTGACCATAACCCAACACCTAACCCTTAGCTTAGACTTAGCCATAAACCTAATCCTAAAAATATCTTTAACCATAATTCTGGACCTGAAATTAGCCCTAGCCCTAATCCTAGCCCTAACCCTAAAAACACACCTAGCCTTCATCCTAGCCCTAAACGTAGCCTTAATCATAACCCTAACTCTAGCCCTACACCTAACCCTAATTCTAACCCTCACCCTACCTTAAACCTAGCTATAATGTCATCCCTTACCCTAAATTTAAACCTAACCCTAACCCTAACCCTAGGCTTAAGCTAAACACAAAACCTGGCCCTAATCCTAGCCCTAATTTAGATCTATCTCTAATCCTATCCTAACTCTAGCCCTAAGACTAAATCCAACTCTTGCTCTAGCCCTTTCCCTAGTTCGATCCCTATCCATTACCATAAAACTAACACTAGCCTTAACACTTGCCCTGAAGCTAGTCCCAGCCCTGAACCTAACTCTACATCTAAACTTATGACTAACACTAACACTAGCCCTAACCCTAATGCTAATCATAAAACTAGCCCTAACCCTAATCCTAGCAGTGAACCAAAACTGAACAATAGCCCTAACCCTAAACCTTAACTTAAACCAAACACTAACACTACACCTAGACCTAAACCTAGCCCTAATTTATGTCCTAAGCCTCACCTTAAAACTAATACTGACCCTGACTCATATCCTAACACTCACCCTAGCTCTAAACACCACCCTAAACTCAAACCAAACACTAACATTAACAATAGCCCTAATTTGAGTCTTAACGCTAACCATAAAACTAACCCTGACCCTGACTCCTATCCTAACAAGAACCATAGCTACATATATTACCCTAACCTTAAACCTAACCCTAGCACTTAACCTACCCCTAATCCTAACCCTAAAACTAACCCTAATGGTAACCCTAGTTCTTATGTTAGCTGTTGTTCTAATCCTAGCCCTAACCCTAACACAAAAACTAGTCCTAAACTGAGCCCTAAACCTAGCTTTAACTCTAACTCTGACCCTAACCATAGCCCTAACCCTAGATCTAAATCCCTTTACCTAAGCGAAACCCTAAACCTAAGAGTAACCCTAGACCTATCCCTAGTCCTTAGACTAACCAAAACCCTAACCCTAAAAATAGTCCTAACTCTAGCTTTCATTTTAGCTCTAACACTATCCCAAACCCTAACCCTAACCCTGACCCTTATTCTGACCCTAACACTAAACCTAGGTCTAACCCTAATCCCTACCCTAACCCAAAATTTACCATAATTCTATCCCTAGACCTAACTCTGAACTTAACTCTCAGCCTAGCCCTAATCATAGCTCAGAACCTAACCCTTATGCTAAACATAACCATAAACCTAATCCTAGTTCTAACCCTAAACTTAACCCTAACACAAGACCTAATCCTAACCATAACCCAAGCCCTAACCTTAACTCTAACTGTGTCCATTTCCCTAAAAATATCCTTTACCATAATGCTAACCCTAGGCTTAACATTAACCCTATCACTTTCCCCAAACCTATCAATTACCCTAAACCTACCTTGAACCATAAACCTAACCCAATCATTGTGCTAACCCAAACACTAATGGTAATTTAAGCCCTAACCTAACCTCAAACCTAAACCCTAACACTGACCATGACCCTAATAATTCCCCTAGCTCTAAACCTGACTCTTACCCTACCTAATCCTTACACTAGACCTAGCCATAAACTTAACCCTATGCCGCAGCCTGGCTGGGCAAAATAACCGAGAGGTGACAAGCAACTTGAAGATTGAAACGGGAACTACTTTATTGTGAGTGAACTCAGTGGGCACTGAGTGAGAACTCAAAGTAGCAGGCACCCAAGGTAGCAGGAGCCGCTTCTCTGTGGAACAGCAGAGGTATATATACACAACTAATTACACACAGCTTACCTCAATTAACATCATCTAGATACAGCAGTCAGCCAATAAGGAATCCTCATCATCTTAATGGCTCACTGGCGTTGCTTCACAAACCACTCCTCCTGGCAAACTGCCAGGCGCCATCTTGACTTGATTTGCATCCCCAATAACTATTCCTAAACTTAACCCTAGACCTGATATTAATCCCAGCCTTAATCCTAGCCCTAACCCTAACACAAACCCTAGCCCTTATCCTAGCCCTAAACATAGCCTTAATTTTATCCCTGACTCAAACCCTAGGCCTAATCCTAACACTAACCCTAGCCCGAATTTTAGCCCTAATTTAGCCCTTTACCTAATCCTAACCCTAACACTAGCCCAAAGACTAACTCTAACTCTCACCCTAACCCTAACCCTAGTTCTAACTCTATCCCTTACTAGAACAATAATTCTAGTCCTAACCCTTGGTGTAACCCTAGCCCTATTCATAGCCGTGGCAATAGCCCTAGATCTAACCATAACCATAAATCTAACCCTAACCCTAATCCTAAACTTAAACCTAACACTAGCCCTAATGCTAATGCTAATCCTAAAACTAGCTCTAACCCTAGCTCTAGCCCTAAAACAAAACCGAGTCATAGCCATAACCCTAACCCTGAACCTAAACCAAAACCTAACCCTACACTTAGCCTTAACCATATCCCTAATTCTAGTCCTAACCCTAACCCAAAAACTAACCCTGACCCTGACTCTGACCCTAACACTAACCCTGGCTCTAAACATCATCATCATCATAAACCTCAACCTAACACTAGACCTAGCCCTAACTCTAACCCTATAACTAGCGCTAATCATAACCCTAGTTCATACATTAGCCATAGCCTTAACCCTAGCCTTAACCTAACCCAAAACCTAGCCTTAATCCGAGTCCTAAACCTAGCTTTAACCCTAAACTTCAACCTAACCCTAACCCAAAACTAGCCCTAATCCTATACATAACCCTAGCCCTAACCTTAGGTCTAAACCTATCCATTACCCTAACAATAATCATAACCCTTAAGCTAACCCTAGGCCTAACCCTAACCCTATCCGTTACACTAAACCAAACCTAAACCCTAAAACTAACCCTGTCATTACCCTAAACCTAAACCCTAAACTAAACCAAAACCTAACCTTGACCCTGACCCTAAAAATATCCCTAGATATAAGCCTGAATCTTACCCTAAACCTAATCCGTACACTGGACCAAGACATATATCTAACGCTAAATCTAGCCCTAGCTTTAACCCTAGCCCCGACATTAGCCCTAGTCCTAATACTATCCCTAACCCTAACACAAACCCTGAACCTCATCCTAGCCATAAATCTAGCCTTAATCATAACCTTAACCGTAACTCTAGCCCTAACCCTAATACTAACCTTTGACCTAGCCCTAAACCTAGCCAAAACCACATCCTTTACCCTAAACGTAACCCTAACTCTAACCCTAATCCTTGTCATCACAATTGCCCTATCATTAGATCGAAACCTACTTTAAATCTAACCCTAACTCGATGCCTAAGCCTAAAATTAGCCATAAACCTGATGCTAATTCTAAAAATAGCCCTAACCCTAGCCCTAACAATAACTCTAACTCTCACACTGGCCCTATCATGCGATCTAATCCTATCCCTTTCAATAAACCTAACCCTATCCTAAATCCTAGTCCTAACCCTTGCCCTATCCTTAGCCCTAGCACTAACTCTAAATTTAACCCTAAACCGAAGCCTAAGCCTAAATATAAGACTAGCCCTAACCCTAACACGAATCCTAAAAATTTCCCTAACCCTAATCCTAGCCCTAAAACCAAACTGAGCCAAAGCTCTAACCCTAACCCTTAACCTAAACTAAGCCCTAACCCTACACCTAGCCCTAAACTCATCCCTAATTCGAGTTTCAAGCCAAAACCTAAAACTAACCATGACCCTTACTCTGACCATAAGGCTAACCCGAGGTCTAAACATCACCCTAATCCTAAACCTAAACCTAACAGTAAACCTAGCCCTAAAACACTAAAATTAGCCATAATCATAACCCTAGTACTTACATTAGCCGCAATCCTAACCCTAGTACTAACTTAACCCAAAACCTAGCCCTAATCATAACCATAACCCTAGCTCTAAACTGATTTCTAACTCTATCTATTACCATAACCATAACCCTAATGCTAATTCAAGCCCTAACTTTAAACCTTAACCTATCCCAAACCCTAACCCAGAACTTGACCCTAATAATACTCCTAGCTCTAAACCTGAGGCTAAACCAAAACTTAACCCTTATACTAGATGTACCCATAATCCTAACCCAAAACCTATCTTTAACCATAATTCTGGACCTGAAATTAGCCCTAGCACTAATCCTAGACTTAACCCTAAAAAAACCCTAGCCCTCATCCTAGCCCTAAACCTAGCCTTAATTATAACCCTAACCCTAAACACAGCCTTAACCCTATTCTAACACTCATCCTACCTCTAAACCTAGCTATAAAGCCATCCCTTATCCCAAACTTTGCCCTAACTCTAAACCTAAACTCTAAATTCTAACTCTAAACTCTAACCCTAACCTTAACCCTAACACTAACCCTAACCCTAACCCTAACCCTAGGCTTAAACTAAACACTAAACCTATCCCTAATTCTAGCCCTAATTTAGCCCTATCTCTAACCCTAACGCTAACCCTAGCCCTAAGACTAACTATCGCCCTAGCCCTAGCCCTAGTTCTAACCCTACCCCTTACTATAACCCTAAACCTAGCCATTACCCTTGCAGTATCCTTAGTTCTAGCCCTAACCCTAGATCTAAACCTAATTCCAAATTTAACCCTAAGCCTAAGCCTAAGCCTAAGCTTAACACTAACACTAGCCCTAACCCTAACCCTAGGACTAAAACAAAACCGAGTATGAGCCCTAACCCTAAAACTTAACTTAAACTGAATCCTAACACTACAACTAGACCTAACCCTAGACCTAATTCGAGTCCTAACCCTAACCTTAAAACCAACCCTGAACCTGACTCATATCCTAACACTCACCATACCTCTAAACACTGCCCTCAATTTAAACTGAACCCTAACAGTAACCCTATCCCTAATTTGAGTCCTAACTCTAACCCTAAAACTAAGCGTTACCCTGACTCCTATCCTAACATGTACCCTAGCTATAAATATAACCCTAACTTTAAACCTAACCATAACACTAAACCTAACCCATACCCTAACACTAAAACTAACCCTAATGGTAACCCTAGTTCTTACATTAGCCATTGCCCTAACACGAGCCCTAACCCTAACACAAGACCTAAGCCTAATCCGAGCCCTAAACCTAGCTTTAACCCTAACTCTAACCATAACCGTAGCCATAACCCTAGCTCTAAACCAATTCCTTACCTAAGCAAAACCCTAAACCTAAGGGTAACCCTAGACCTATCCCTAATCCTTAGGCTAACCAAAACACTAATTCTATTATTAGCCCTTACTCTTGCCTTCATTCTAGATCTAACCCTATCCAAAACCCTAACAATAACCCTGACCCTTTTACTGACCCTATAACTAATCCTAGGTCTATTCCTAACCCTAATCTTAACCCAAAGTATACTGTAATCCTATCCCTAGACCTAACCCTGAACCTAACTCTCAGCCTAGCCCAAACCATAGCTCAGGACCTAAACCTTACACTAAACATAACCCTAACCTGACCCTAGTTTTAACTCTCACCCTAACCCTAAATCAAGACCTAATCCTAACCATAACCCTAGCCCTAACCTTAAGTCTAACTATATCATTACCCTAAACATAACCCTTACCCTAATGCTAACCCTAGGCCTAAGCCTAAACATATCACTATCCCCAAATTTATCAATTACCCTAAACCTACCCTGAACCCTAGACCTAATACAATCATTACCCTAACCCTAAACCAAATGCTAATTCGAGCCCTAACCCTAAACGCAAAACCTAAACCAAACCCTAACACTGACACTGACTCTAATAATTCCCCTAGCTCTAAATCTCATTTTTACCCTATACCTAACCCTTACACTAGACCTAGCCATAAAACTAAACCTAAAACTATCCCTAAGCATAACCCTAGATCTGATATTAGCCCTAGCCATGATACTAGCCCTAACCCTAACAAAAACCCTAGCCCTTATCCTAGCCCTAAACATAGCCTTAATTATAACCTTAACCATAGCCCTAGGCCTAACCCTAACACTAACCATAGCCCTAATCTTAGATCTAATTTAGCCCTATCCTTAATCTTAACCTTAACCCTAGTCCAAAGACTAACTCTAACTCTCACCTTAGTCCTAACCCTAGTTCTAACCCTATACTTTACTGGAACCCTAATCCTAGCCCAAACCATAGGTCTAACACTAGCCCTATTTATAGCCCTAGCAGCAACCCTAGATCTAACCCTAACTCTAAATCTAAAACTAAACCTTTGCCTAAACCTAAACCTAACACTAGCCCTAACCCTAAGGCTAATCCTAAAATAGCACTAAACGTATCCCTAAAACAAAACTAAGCCATACACCTAACCCTAAACTTTAATATAAACTAAGCCCTAACCCTACATTTAGCCATAACTCTAGCCCTAATTCGAGTTTTAAGCCAAACCCTAAAACTAACCCTGAACCTGACTCTGACCTTAATACTAACCCTAGCTCTAAACATTACCCTAACCCTATACCTAAACTTAACAATAGACCTAGCACTAACCCTAACCCTAAAATTAGCCCTAATTGCAACCCTGGTACTTACATTAGCCGTAACCCTAATCCTAGCCTTAACTTAACCCCAAACCTAGCCTTATTCTGAGCATTTTCCCTAGATTTACCACTAACCTTAACCCTATTACTAATTGTAACTATAACCCTAGCCGTAATCCTAGATTTAAACCTAACCCTAAGCCTAACCCTATCAATAATCATAACAATATTAATCATAACATATTAATCATAGCTGTACCCCTATCTCTAACCCTATCCATTACCCTAACCCTAACCATAATGCTAAACCTGGGCCTAAACCTAACTGTATCCCTAATCCTAACCCTATCCATTACCCTAAACCTAACCTGAAACCTAAACCTAACACTATCTTTACCCTAATCCTACCTCTAATGCTAATTTGAGCCCTAATATTAAGCATTAACCTATCCAAAACACTAATTGCGACCCTGACCCTAATAGTACCCTTAGCTCTAAACCTGACCCTAACCCTAAATCTAATCTTTACACTAGATGTAGCCATAAACCTAACACTAATACAATTTTTAACCATAACAGTAGACTTGAAATTAGCCCTAGCTGTAATCCTACCCCTAAACCTAGGCTTACTCCTAACCCAAACCATAACCCGATCCCTAACCCTAATTCTATTCTTCACCCTAGCCCTAAATCTACCTATAACCTCATCCTGTACCCCAAAACTAACCATAACCCTAAACCTAACCCTAACCCTCACCCTAAACCTAGGTCTAACACAAAGCCTAGTGCTAACCCTAGCCTTTATTTAATCCTATCCTAACCCTAAACCTAGCCATAAGACTAACTATAACTCTTGCCCTAGCCCTAGCCCTAGCCCTAGTTCTATCCTTAGCCTTAATCCTAACTATAGATCTAAGACTAAGTCTAAATCTAAACCTAACTCTAAATTTAACTGTAACAATAAGCCTAAACCAAACCCGAACACTAGCCTAACTTAAACTCTTACCATAATACTATTCTTAAACCTAGCCCTCATTCTACCTCTAAACATAACTCTGATCCTCATCTGACCCTAACAGTAATCCTAGGTCTAAACCTGACCCTAACCCTAAACCAAATCCTAACACTACTGGTAACCCTATACCTATACCTAAGCCTAACACTAGACCTAGACCCAAAGCTAATCCTAAATATAGCTATA
>NW_026007857.1:15980-23145 GCF_001458135.2 Marmota marmota marmota
TAACCCTAACTCTAGCCCTAATCCTATCCAAAACCCTAGCCCTAACCCTAGCTCTAATGCTATTCATTACCCTAACAATAACCCTAATCCAAATACTAACCCTAGGCCTAACCCTAACCCTATCACTAACCCTACCAATTACCCTAATGTTAATCTGAATCCTAAACCTAAACCTATCCATAAACCTAACCCTAATTCTAACCCTAATGCTAATTTGAGCCCCTAACCCTAATAATTAACCTAACACAAAGCTGAAACATGACCCTGACCCTAAAAATACACCTTACTCTTAACTTGGGCCTTACCCTAAACCTAACATTAGACCTAGCAATGAACCTAACCCTATAACTATCCCTAGCTGTAACCAAAAACCTGACATTATCCCTATCCCTAAAACTTGTCCTAACCCTAACACAAACCCTAGCCCTCATCCTAACCCCAAATCTGGCCTTAATTCTAACACAAACCTAACCCCTAGACCTAAACCTAATTCTAATCATCGCCCTAGCCCTAAACCTAGCTATAATCCCATTCCTTCCCCTAAACCTAACCCTAAACCATCTGAAACATAGCCCTACCCCTAGGCCTAACCATAACAGCAATCCTAGACACAATACTAGCCCTAAACTTAACCCTATCCATAGCCTTAAAACTAACTCTAACTATCACCCTAGCTCTATTCCTATTTCTAACCCTATCCCTTACTGTAACCCAAACAGTAGACCTAACCTTAGCCCTAACCCTAGCCATAGCCCTAACCCTAGAATTAACCATAACTCTAAATGTACCCCTAAGCCTAACCTCACCCAATCACTAGCAATAACACTAACATTAATTGTAAAACTACCCTTAACTTTAGCCTTAGCCCTAAAACATAATGAGCTATAGCACTAGCCCTAACCCTTAACCTAAACCAAATCTGAACCCTACATCTAGCCCTAAGCCTACCCCTAATTCGAGTACTATCCCCAACCCTAAAATTAACCCTGACTATGACTGTGAACCTGACAGTAACCCTAGCTCAAAACATCACCCACAATTAAACCTAACCATAAAACTACACTTAGCCCTAACTGTAACCCTAAAAGTAGCCCTAATCATAACCCTAGTTCTTACATTAGCTGTATCCCTAACATTAGTCCTAATGTAACCAAAATCTAGCCCTAATGGGAGCCCCAACCCTAGCTTTAACCCTAACTCTAAACCTAAACCAAGTACTAACCCTTACCCTAAACCTAACCCTAACTTTAATCCTTGCACTAACCCTGAACCTAACATTAACTCTAACACTAACACTAACCATAACCCTAGCCCTAACCCTAGCTCTAACCCTATCCATTACACTAACCCTAACCCTAATCCTAACCCTAATGCTAACCCTTGGCCTAACCCTAACATATTCACTAACCCAAACCTATCCATTACCCTAAACATAACCCTAACCCTTAAATCTAACCATAAAACTAGCCCTAATTGTATCTCTAGTTCTTAGATTAGCCATAGCCCTAAAGCTAACACAAAACCTAGCCTATCTCTAATCCAAGCTCTAACCCTAGCTTTAACCCTAACCCTAAAACTAACCCTAGCCCTAAATCTAACCCTAATTCTAGCCCTAACACTAGTGCTAAATCATCCCTCACCCTAAGCCAAACTCTAACCCTAAAGCTACCCTAGTCCTAAACCGAATTCTTAGCCTAACCCAAAACCTATCTCTATCACTATCCCAAACCCTAACCCTAACCCTGACCCTTATTCTGATCCTAACACTAACCATAGTTCTAAACCTGACCCTAACCCTAAACCGACCCCTAACATTGGCACTACCTGTAACCCTAAAACTAAATTTTACCCTAACACTAGACCTAGACCTACACTTAATCCTTTATCTCGTGATAACTCTAGGCCTAGCCCTAAACAAAAACTTAGTCCTATCCCTAATAATAATCCTTAACTTAACCCAAACACTAACCTTACTCCTAGACCAAACCCTAGTGCTAATGCTTGCCCTAACAATAAACCTAACCCTAAACCAAACACTGACCCTTACCCTAACCCAAACACTAGCTCTAAACCTTATCCTAGCAATAACATAACCCTAACACTAGACCTAGCCATATCACTAACCCTGAAACTAGCCATCACCATAGGCCAAAACCTACCTCTAACTCGATCAATTACCCTAACCCTAACTCTAACCCTAATGCTAACCCTAGCCCTAACCCTCACACTGACTCTAACCCTAATCCTTGTCCTAGTCCAAACACTAGCTCAATCCCTAACCCTTAAACTTAACCTAACCCTAACACTAACTCATGGCCTAAACCTAAATCTAACCTTAACCCTAGCCCTAATCCTAACCTTAACCCTATCCCTAACCCTAGCTCTAAACCTACATATTACCCTAACTCTAACCCTAACCTTAATTATAACTCTAGCCCTAACCCTAGTTATAACCCTACCCATTACCCTAACCCTAACTGTAACCCTGATGATAACCCTAGCACTTACCCTAAATTTACCTAACCCTAACTCTAGACATAACCATAAACCTAACCCTTGCCATAGAGCTAACCCTTGCTCAAACCCTAACCATTACCCTAAACCTAACCCTAAGCCTACCCTAATACTAATCTTAAGCCAAAACCTAAACCTAATCCCAACCATAACACGACATCAAACCCTATCCAATACCCTAAACCTAATGATAACCCTATCCCTAACCTTAACACTAACCTTGACCCTCACTGTAACTATAACCTAGACCTAACCCTAAACCTAACCCTTGCCCTAGCACTAACCCTAGCTCAAACTCTAAACCATATCCTAAACCTAAACCTAACCCTAACCCTAAGCCTGACACTATCTCTAGCCCTAAAACAAACCATAACCCAGCCCTAACCCTATCCATTATCCTAATCACAACCATAACCCTAAGGCTAAACCCTAGGCCTAACCCTAACCCTTTTGCTAACCCTAACCCTATCAATTACCCTACACCTACATGAACCCTAAACCTAAAACCATCATTACCCTAATCAAACCCTAATGCTAATTCAAGCTCTAAACCTAAACCCTAACCAAAACCCTAACCTAAACCAAACCTCAAACCTAATTCAAACCCTAGTAATACACCTAGCTCTAAACCTGACCATTACCATAAACTAAACCCTTACATTAGACCTAGCCATAAATCTAACCCTCAATCTATCCCTAATGTAAGCCTAGACCTGACACTAGCCCTAGCCCTAATTCTTGCCATAACCTTAAACAAACCCTAGCCCTCATCCTAGCCCTAATCCTAGCCTTATTACTAAACCAAACTATAACCCTAGGCATAACCAAAATTCTAACCTTCAACCTAGCCCTAAAACTAGTTCTAACCCCATCCCTTCCCCTAAAACTAACTGTATACCTAAACCTAAACCTAAGCCTAAAACTAGGCCCAACTCTAATACAAATTCTAGACCTAATCCTAGCCCTAATTTAGCCCTAAACCTAACCTAACCCTAGCCCTAAGACTAACTCTAACTCTCACCTTAGTCCTATTTCTAGTTCTAACCCTATCCCTTACCATAATCCTATCACTTGCCTTTACATTAGCCCTAAGCCTAGCCCTAGCCCTAATCCTATATCTAATCCTAACTCTAAATCTAACCCTAAGCTAAACCTCTCACTAACACAAGCCATAACACTAATTATAATCCTAAAACTAACCCTAACCTAGCCCTAGCCCTACAAAAGAACTGAACCATAGCCTTAACTCTAACCTTTAACATAAAACCAAACACTATGCCTATACCTAGCCCTAAAGATAGCTCTAATTCGGGTCCTATCCCTAACTCTAAAACAAACCCTGACACTGACTCTGACCCTAACACTAACCCTAGCTTTAAACATCACTCAAAACCTAAACCTAAACTTAACCCTAGCCCTAGCCCTAACCCTAAACCTAAAACTAGTTCTAATTGTAACCCTAGTTCTTACATTGGCTGTAGCCCTAAACCTAGCCCTAAACTAACCCAAAACCTATCCCTGATTGGAGCCCTAACACTACATTTAATGCTAAACATAACCATAATTCTAGCCCTAAACCTTACCCTAAACCTAACCCTAAGCCTAACCCTTGACATAACCCAAAACCTAACCCTAAACCTAGCCTTAATCCTAACCATAAACCTAGCCCTAACCCCAGCTGTAACCCTATCCATTACCCTAATCCTAATCCTAACCCTAATGCTAAGCCTAGGATAACCCTAAACCTATACCTAACCCTAAACCTATACATTACCCTAAACCTAACCTGAAACCTAAATCTAAGCATATCCATAAACCGAATCCTAACCCTTATAATCTTAACCCTAAAACTATTTCTGACCATAACCCTAGACCTGGCATTAGCCCTAGCCCTAATGAAGCCCTAACCCTAAAACAAACTCTAGCCCTAATCCTAGCCCTAATCTTAATCCTAAACCTAACCCTAACCATAGACCTAACCCTAAATTTAACCCTTGCCCTAGTTCCAAAGCTAGCTATAACATCACACCTAACCTTTACCATAACCATAACCCTAGCCGTAAACCTAGGCTCAGCCTTAATACTAACCCTAGCTCTAATCCTAGCCCTAATTAAGCCCTAATTCTAACCCTAAATCTAACCCTAACACTAAGACTAACTCTAAATCTCGCCCTAGGCCTTACTCTAGTTCTAACTCAATCCCTTATGATAAATTTAACCCTAGCCCTAACCCTATCCCTAACCTTTGCTGTAGCCCTAAACCTAGATCTAACCCTAACTCTAAATCTAACCCTAACCCTAAGCCTAAAACCACACCCTAACACTAGCGCTAACCCTAATGCTAATTTGAAAACTAGCCCTAATCCTAGCCCTAGCCCTCAAGTAAAACCGAGCCATAGCACTTACCCTAAACCTTAACCTAAACCAAACCCTAACCCTACACCTAGCACTAACCCTAGCCCTAAACTAATACTAACCCTGACTCTGACCTTAACACTAACCCTAACTCTACACATCACCCTATCTCTAAACCTAATCCTAACACTAGACCTCAACCTCAACCTAACCCTAAAACTAGCCCTAATCGTAATCCCAGTTCTTAAATTAGCCATAGCCCTAAACCTAACACAAAACTCAGCCCTAATCCAAGGCCTAACCCTAGCTTTAACTCTAACCCTAACCCTGGCCCTAACCTTAATTCTATCCCTAGTTCGAATCCTAGCTCTAACCCTATTTCTTACACTTTGTCAAACCCTCACGCTATGCTACCCTAGTCCTAACCCTAATTCTATGCCTACCCCAAACCCTCATTCTAGCTCTAAACTTAACCCAAACCCTAAACCTAACGCTGACCCTTATTCTGACCCTAACACTAAACCTAGGTTTAAACCTGACCCTAACCCTTATCCGAAACCTAACACTAGCCCTACCAGTAACCCTAACCCTAAACCTAACACTAACACTAGCCCTAGACCTAAACCTAATCCTAAATATAGCCATAACCCTAGCCTTAGCCCTAACAATAACCCTTAACCTAAACCAAACACTAGCTCTACTGCTAGACCTAACACTAGTCCTCATTCTGGACCTAACCCTAAACCTAATCCTAATCTGAACCCTGACACTTACCCTAACAAAAACCCTAACTCTAAACCTTATCATAACCCCAAAATTAACCCTAACACTAGACGAACTCTAAATCTAGCCATTATCATAACTCTAGCTCTTACATTACCCATATACCTAACACTAGCCCTAAACCTCACACAAAACCTAGCCCGAATTACAGCCCTAAACTCTACCCTAAGCATAATTATAACCCCAAATTTAACCCTAACCCTAACCCTCGTTCTAGCCCTAACCCTAGTTCAAACCCTAAATCTTACCCTAAACATAACCCTAGCCCAAACCATAAACCTCAACCTCACCCTAATCCTAACTGTAAACATAGCCCAAAACCCTAGTTCTAACTCTATCCATTACACTAACTATAACCCTAAAACTAATGCTAACTCTAGCCCTAAACCTAACACTAACCCTACCCTAGCCCAGACTGTAACCCTAACCCTCGCCCTAGGCCTAAACCTAGCTCAACCCCTAACCCTACACTTAACCTAAACCTAACACTAACCCAAGGCCTAACCCTAACCCTAATCCCAGCCTTAATCCTAACCTTAACCATAGGCCTAACCCTACTTCGAACCCTACCCAATAACCTAACCCAAAACTTAACCCTAATGATAACACTAGACCTAAAGCTAAACCTACCCTAACCCTAAATATAAACCTAACCCTAGAACTAACAGTGAACCTAACCCTAACCCTAAATCTAAGCTAGCTCAAACCCTAACCCTAATCCTAAACCTAAACCTAACGCTAACCTAAACCTAAAGCTAACCTAAACCTAACCCTATCTTTAACCTGACATCTAAACCTATCTCCCTAACCCTAATGATAACCCTAGCCCTAACCATAACACTAACCATGACCATAACCATAAACCAAACCCCCAAATTAACCTTAGCCATAGCAAAAATCCTAGCTCAAACCCTAAACTGTACCTTAAACCTAATCCTAAGTGTACCCTCGCCCTAACCCTGACCCTAACCCTATCTCTAGCCCTAATCCTAACCATTATCCTAGCCCTATCCCTAGGTCTAACCCTATAAATTACCCTAACAATAACCATAACCCTAATGCTAACCCTAGGCCTAACCCTAAAAGTATCACAAACTCTAACCATATCCAATACCTTAAAATTAACCGGAACCCTAAACCTAACACAATCTATTACCCTAACCTTAATTCTAATTTGATTAATTAGCTTAATGCTTACTTCTAACCTTAATGCTAATTTGAGCCTTAACCCTAAACCTTAACCTAACCCAAACCCGAAGCCTGGCCCTGATCCTAATAATACCCCAGCTCTTAATCTGACCCTTTCCCTAAACGTAACACTTTAATTTGACCTAGTCATAAACCTAACCCTAAAAATATCACTAATTATAAACCTAGACCTGACATTAGTCCTAGCCCTGATTCTTTCCCTAAACCTAACACAAAACCTAGCCCTAATCCTAGCCTTAAATCTAGCCTTAATCCAAAACCTAACCATAACCCTAGCCCTAACCCTAAAGCTAATCATAAAACT